>NC_079191.1:117589122-117889122 GCF_029499605.1 Hyla sarda
GAGAGCCAAAGGCTTTGGCTGTCAGGGCATGCGGGGTGATGTAGTTTTGCAACAGCTGGAGGGCCAGAGTTTGCAGACCACTGGTGTGTGGTCTGTAAACTGTAGTCCTCCAGCTGTTGCAAAACTAGACATTCACTTACCCTTCCGAGGCTTCAGCGACGATCGCTGACGGAGATCGTCGCGAGGCAGTGTCGCGCGGCAGTGTCGTGCAGCGCTGGATCCTACGGAAGCCGGTAAGTTGCCCAAGCTTCCCAACCAGGGTGCTTCCAAATGTTGCAAGACTACAACTCCCAGCATGCCTGGACACCCTTTGGCTGTCCAGGCATGCTGGGAGTTGTAGTTTTGCAACAGCTGGAGGCACCCTTGTTGGGAAACACTGGCCTAAAACAGTGTTTCCCAACCAGGGTGCCTCCAGATGTTGCAAGACTACAACTCCCAGCATTCCTGGACAGCCATTGGCTGTCCAGGCGTGCTGGAAGTTGTAGTTTTGCAACAGCTGGAGGTCCACAGTTTGCAGACCACTGGTTTGTGGTCTGTAAACTGTAGTCCTCCAGCTGTTGCAAAACTAAACAGCTGAAAGGGACCGGCGAAGACGTTCACTTACCCTTCCGAGGCTCCAGCGACGATCGCTGACGGAGATCGTCGCGCGGCACTGTCGCGCGGCAGTGTCGTGCAGCGCTGGATCCTACGGAAGCGGGTAAGTTGCCCAAGCTTCCCAACCAGGGTGCCTCCAGATGTTGTAAGACTACAACTCCCAGCATGCCTGGACAGCCTTTGGCTGTCCAAGCATGCTGGGAGTTGTAGTTTTGCAACATCTGGAGGCACCCTGGTTGGGAAACACTGTTTTAGGCCAGTGTTTCCCAACCAGGGTGCCTCCAGATGTTGCAAAACTATAAGTCCCAGGTTGGGAAACACTGTGCCTGGCCTCCGCCCCACCTTACAGTAAGGGCATGCTGGGAGTTGTAATCCTGCAGCTGGGGGCAGGGGACAAGCTTGTCACTTGCCCACACATCTCCTGCACAACACAACTACAACTCCTAGCATGTCCTTACTGTAAGGGAATGCTGGCAGTTGTAGTTGTGCGGGGCGGGAGATGTGTGAGCAGGTGATAATAAATGTACTAACCCATTTTTTTTTCTTCTTATTTCAGATCCGTGTATCCTGTGGACTCCTTCGGATTCGGTGGACTACTTCGATGACCAGCGTTTTTCTTTGTTTGATTTTAATAAAATGGTTAACGAGGGCTTGTGGGGGAGTGTTTTTTGTAATAACATTTTTTTAAAACATGTTGTGTTTTTTCCTTACTTTACTAGACAGGCTTAGTAGTGGAAGCTGTCTTATAGACGGAGTCCATTACTAACCTGGGCTTAGCGTTAGCCACAAAAACAGCTAGCGCTAACCCCCTATTATTACCCCGGTACCCAAAGCCACAGGGGTGCCGGGAAGAGCCGGTACCAACAGGCCTGGAGCATCAAAAATGGCGCTCCTGGACCTAGGCGGTAACAGGCTGGCGTTATTTATGCTGGGGAGGGCCAGTAACAATGGTCCTCGCCCACCCTGGTAACGTCAGGCTGTTACTGTTTGGTTGGTATTTGGCTGAGAATGAAAATAGGGGGGACCGTATGCATTTTTTTAAAAATAAATAATTAAATATATTTAAAAACGCATAAAGTCCCCCTATTTTTATTCTCAACCAAATAGCAACCAAACAGTAACAGCCTGATGTTAACAGGGTGGGCGAGGACCATTGTTACTGGCCCTCCCCAACCTAAATAACGACAGCCTGTTACCGCCTAGGCCCAGGAGCGCCATTTTTGACGCTCCGGGCCTGTTGGTACCGGCTCTTCCCGGCACCCCTGTGGTGTTGGGTACCGGGGTAATAATTGGGGGTTAGCGCTAGCTGTTTTTGTGGCTAACGCTAAGCCCGGCTTAGTAATGGACTCCGTCTATAAGACAGCTTCCACTACTAAGCCTGTCTAGTAAAGTAAAATAAAAAAAAACACAACAGGTTTAAAAAAAAATTATTACAAAAAAACACTCCCCCACAAGCCATCGTTAACCATTTTATTAACATCAAGCAAAGAAAAACGCTGATCGTCGAAGTAGTCCACCGAATCTGAAGGAGTCCACAGGATACACGGATCTGTAGAAGAAGTAACCAAAAAAAAAAAAAAAAGTGTAAGTACATTTAGGGAGAAAAAAACTGTGTTAAAAAAATGTAATAAACACACACACACACACACTAAACGCCGTTTACCACTTCTGAGCCATGACTACAATTTACAGTGATCCCTCAACTTACAATGGCCTCAACATACAATAGTTTCAACATACAATGCTCTTTTCTGGACCATCATAAGTTGAAACCAGACTCAACATACAATGTACAGACAGTCCAGATCTGTGAAACGTGTCAATGGCTGGAAGAACCAACCAATCAAAATGGGAATTCACTGGTAAAACCCCTGTATTACTGAAGTGTATGCACTGACTGGTGTCTGGTATTACATGTTCTGTACACTTTACCTGTATCAGGGTTAGCTGCTCTTTTGGACACCAGGTGAGGGCGACTCCACTACTTGTTTGGGACATTGCCTGTACTGTACAGGACTCCTGAAGATGCTCCTGTCCTCTACATAGACCAGTGTTTCCCAAGCAGGTTGCCCCCATCTTTTGCAAAACTACAACTCTCAGCATGCCCGGACAGCCTTTGGCTGTCCATGCATGCTGGGAGTTATAGTTTTGCAACAGCTGGAGGCTCCCTGCTTGGGAAACACTGACATAGACAGTGATTTACAGCTCCCAGCAGATCTTTATTACTTTTATATGTAAGGATTTGCTTTATCTATATTAGTTATCTACTTATTTTTCTTTGTCACTTTTTCCTATTTTGGATGACATTTTGGTGCCTTTAGAACCAATTACCAAGTTTCCATAGAGTTCTGGTCTCAACATACAATGGTTTCAACTTACAATGGTTGTCCTGGAAGCAATTAATATTGTAACTTGATGGGCCACTGTAGTTATTGAATTATTTAGATGTGGTGAAAAAGCTAAAAAAAACTCAAAAACAAAAGATCCAGAAGAAAACCTAGCAGCCAAACCTATTCAGACAGCAGGAAAAAGGAACAGACTATTTTTTCTACTACATGAAGTAAATTTCCCACTTTTGCCTATGTGTGCCAAATTTATTAATGCCGTGCAACAATTTAGTAAATTTGTCGCACATAGTCAAAAATGAAGTAGAAAAAAACTGGGTAAAAACCAGACTACATAGTAAAAGATTAGTAAATGCCCCTCAATATGAACATTTAGAGGATATTTTGTACTAAAAATAGCCTAATACCAGTGGTAACTACTTTCTAACTTGGGAATGAACTGCAGCTAAATGCAGCTAAGTGCAACCCCCTATCCTTATTGACCCTATTGCATCTCCTTTACTCTGTAAAAGCACGGTGTGTATTATAAGGTAATCCCAATGCAATGCTTATATTTACTAATATAAAGTATATTTGGATCTGTGATGTTTCTGTATGTGTCCATATGAACTGCATCCATGTATACACATGGATTTACATTCTGTACTCAAGACTACCAAGATTAGACATTTCTTTCTTTCTTTCTTTATTATCCAAAATGTTAGTTACGGTGATTCCCTGTTAATCTTAATTCATGCTTAAAGTAAAACGGTCACCCGTTCACCCGCACTATAACCCAATACACCGAAGTATAGTGCGGGTGAACAGGAGACCCATGCGCGGTCTCGGACTGCGCTGGACCTTTGGAGGATCGGGGCTCCGGACTCCTGGTAGGTATAGCAGTCCGAGAAAAACAAAAATGACAAAAATGTAGCCAGCACCTATACCCAATACATGGGTGCACGCTGCGGTGGCAAGTACAAAACATGTAAAAAAAGAAAATGGGGGACCTTTGGAGGATCGGGGCTCCGGACTCTAGGTAGGTATAGCAGTCCGAGAAAAACAAAAATGGCAAAAATGTAGCCAGCACCTATACCCAATACATGGGTGCACGCTGCGGTGGCAAGTACAAAACATGTAAAAAAAGAAAATGGCAGCAGCACACTTGGTCAACAAAATGGAGGCTCTTAGTGCACTTTTTGATCAAAACGTGTCCCCCCATCCACCACGCGGAGGTGGCCTCATATAGGATGGGACCCTAACACAAAAACTGTGCCTGACACTCACAATGTTGACCTGTGCTGCTGCCATTTTATTTTTTTACATGTTTTGTACTTGCCACAGCAGCTTGCCCCGTGTATTGGGTATAGGTGCTGGCTAAATTTTTTTTGTTTTTTGTTTTTGCTGTGCAATTTCGGGGAGTGGCTCCCTCTGTAGCCGTGCATCCCCTCCCCTATTTCACAGGAGGGGGTTTGGATTGATAGTGGATCCAACATGTCACCCAGTCAGAGGCTATATGCCCAGCAGAGGTGAGTGTTATGAGTGTTAGGCTCAGTTTTTGTGTTAGGGTACCATCCTATATGAGGCCACCTCCGCGTGGTGGATGGGGGGGACACGTTTTGATCAAAAAGTGCGCTAAGAGCCTCCATTTTGTTGACCAAGTGTGCTGCTGCCATTTTCTTTTTTTACATGTATAGCAGTCCGAGACCCCGCATCGGTCTCCTATTCATCTGCATTATATTCCGGTGCATCGCGTAATAGTGCGGGTGAACGGGTGACCATTTTCCTTTAAATATATTAATGAAGCATTTTACTGTATATGAAACATTTTTAACCAGTGATGATTGAGAGATGGCAATAGAGGTTGCAAAATCTCATTATAATAAGAATGGTTGTAACTGTCTGGACAGGTGACTGGAGGTGGATACAGGCGGCACAGGATCAGAAGCGGTAGTCACTAGCAACAGGTCTAGGCAGGCAGCACAGGTTCAGATGCGGTGGTCACGGGCAAGGGTGGGCAACAGGCAGGTAACACTTTAATAATAGGAATGCTTTCTCTTGGCACAGGGCACAAAGATCCGGCAATGGCAGGAAGGGGCTGGAGAACTTTATTAAGACAGTAAGGGCCAGGCACCAATCAATGGTGCGCTGGCCCTTTAAATTTCATGAAGCCGGCGTGCGCGCACCGGGAGGCAGAGGCCGCGCAAGGGGATGGGGCCGCAGGTAAGGGGACACAGGATACAGCATGTGTGCGGGGACCGGCCGCCACACTAACTGCATCCCCGACGGAGGAGACCCTGTGCTCCCGGTCAGCGTGTCTGACCGGGACGCACAGGGACACCGCAGACTGGGGCAGAGACAGCGAGCGCTCCGATCCAGTGGAGGGGACCGGAGCGCTCACTGTTACAATGGTAACCACAATAAAATGGTAATCTGACTTGAAAATTGCCTAAAATCCTGTAAACTGTCCTTTGTATATTGTTGGTAACTGTAGCACTGTGTTTAAGATGTTAACCAGCAGAGGGAGAATTCATACAAGCATTTCAAAAAACACAATCTCAAGGCAGAGGTAGTATAGTGAATAGACATAGTGACTTTATCCAGAATCCTTGCAATTTTTATCAGAAGATGAAAAATGTTTGCATGACTTAGTACATGGAATTATGTTACATAGAGCTAAATACTCAAAAACATTCGTGTAGGCTGGTTGTATTCTCATGAAAATGTCCCTAGAGAGTGTGTGTGTGTCTGAGATACACTGTGAAATTACTTTGTGAACCTCATTGGAATCAGGGATTGATGATAGTCTTTGTACAGTGCTGGGGAATATGTTGGCACTATATAACCAACAGTAACTAAAAAATATTATCAGTGCTGTATTTACCCATAGCCTTACTGCATTTAATTCCTTAAAGAAAGTATTTCAGGTTCATGCCATTGTTTCTATTCTCTCTATTTTTTAAACCTTGAAGTGAACAAGCTTCTGTATGTTACTATGTTCTGTCTTAAATAGTTCAGATGGATAGTAGCCATACTCTTACCCAATCAGATAATGTCTGTTCTGCTTTTAGTTATTTTAAATGGTGGGTATTGTTTCAAACAACTTCCCTTCATGTGATTCCTAACATTTTAGTTAATCACTTCATTTACAAAAAATAATTTCCTAGCCCCCCCAAAAAACACTAGATCACTAGGTTGTGTGTTTTATTTTTTTTGTTTTTTTTTCGCAATTTGCTGTCCACTGTCTGTTGTTAGGGGAAATCTGTCTCTAGTAACAGTTAGATCAGCACAAATTACAAGAAGTGGGAGTGAGGTTTCCATGTGCTAGAGAGAGGGAGCCTGAGAAAACCTGGGCTGTGTACCTGAAAACTGCCTGTGCCTGCTGAAGATGACGCACACTGCTCCTTGAAGGTAAATCAAGGCTTCTTCTTATCTCTCCCCGCCCAAAGGACTCAGAGCATCTGTCTCTTGTATATACCAGTGTATCTATTGCTGTATGTTCACTAGTGATGAGCAGCATTGTCCATATTCGAATTCGCAATATTTCATGAATATATAGACAAATATTTGTCCTATATTCACGAATTTTGTGTATTCGTTATATTCGCATATTCGAAAAAGAAAACATTGAGGGGGTGGGCAACTTTACTATTGGTTGCTAGGGATGTTGTTGATAACCTCTGACAAGTGTATTTGCATCATTCTAATTGGCCCACAAGCTAAAAGAAGGAATATGCGAATATGCGTAATTTCGAATATATAGCAAATATATTTGCAGTATTCACAAATTCGCGCATTTGCGATATTCGCAATAAAAATTAGAAATGCGAATATTCAGGCCCAACACTAATGTTCACAGTGCAGCAGTGTAATCTCCCTCTTTCCCTCTTTTATTAGTTTCTCAGCAATGGAAACATTAGTAGCTCAGTGCTTAGTTTACCCATTTCCATGGTCAGATCCTGCTGCTTTCTGCTTATGTAGTGTCCTGCAAGCCCATTTGATCAGTAACCCCTTTACCATTTCCATGGCATCTAGTACTTACATTATTAGCTCAGCACGGGCTAAAATCTTGTCCCTTCGTTTAAACCACATCTGATCCATCTGATAGGCCATGAACAATCGGGATTTATACCAGGCAGAGAGGGGCGCTTGAATACATGGAGATTACTAGCAGAAATGCAGGTGGCTTCAGCTCACTAATTCCCTCTGGTCCTTCTCGGTATTGATGCTGAGAAGGCCTTCGACAGAGTCGATTGGGAATACATCAAGGCGGTTCTATTTAAATTTGGAGTCCCTGACTTTTGTTGCCGCTGTTCTCTCCCTGTACTCCAAGCCCACGGCGTTGATATTGGTTAACGAAGTGGTTTCCACACCGTTTTCCATAGGAAACGGACCCGCCAAGGGAGTCCCTTGTCGCCCACGCTCTTTATCTTAGTAATGAAGACCCTATTGCAAAAAGTGAGACAAATACAGGAAATTAAGGGGAAGATGATGTCGGCGTTTGCTGACAATTTGCTTTTCTTAATGAATGACCCAGTGCACAGTCTCCCACATTTAACTAGGGTCCTTGATAGCTTTGGAGCAGTCTCCAACTTTAAGGTAAACATTACGAAATCTGAACTACTCAATGTCTCCGTTCCAGAGGTTACCTTCCCATGGGCGAAGTCCTCACTTACTTACCTGGGAGTACGGATACCCAAGTCAATATCTGATATTTATGATCTCAACTATAAACCCCTATTGATTACTGTGAATAGGTTGTGAGAGGAATATGATTTTCCTGTAATCTCATGGATAGGTAGGAAAAATGTCTTAAACTGTTATATCTTTGCAAGGATTCTCTATGTTCTAAGGATGCTTCCAAAAGGGTTGCCACAAGCTTTCTTTAAACGGATCAGGACCCTCTTCTCCAGATATGTCTGGCGAAATCAGAAGCCGAGACTTGCTCATAGCCTTTAAATTAGACGGACTACAGAGGGGGTTTGCCGGATGTGAAAAAACTAAACCGAGCAATCCAGTTACAGAAATGGTTAGACTTTGTGGCCCCTACACTGGAACTCCTGACTGCATTCCATGAAGAAAATAAAACAATAGCCACTACATTCTCTGAAAAAAGATGGCTCCCTCATAGATCACGTTACAAACCTGATGCTCCAGACTTACTTTTCCAGAGGATGTACGCTACCTGGTCAGAACTCTTTCCCTCTCTCTCTCTCCCCCTATTTCTCCTCTTTTGCCTGTTATTCTACTACCAGCAGCTGTGGGACGACAGTCACCCACCTATCAAAATATGTGGGACAAACTTAGCCACATCACGATTTCGCATTTGTTCCGGGATGGAGTGTTGCCGACATCAAAGACGCTGATAAAACTTATTCCACACTGCAGGTACTCCTTTCTCCATATCCACCATTTTACTTAATGTTGTTCCGAATTTTGGCAGAAGTATGGCCCGCTGAGAAAACTGACAAAATTCGAGGACCCTAACCCTAGGAGTAGGAAACTCTCTAAATGCATCTCCTTTCTATCGCAGAAAGAAGATATTTCAATTAGGTGAACGTTAATGATCTTTAATTACCATGATTATTTGATTGTTCTTGTTATTCCATTGTAACAGACACAATTTTAAAAAATTTTCTTCTGTATTCCATTATTTGCGGCCATGTGGGCCATGATGTTTTTCGTGTTTTGGAAATAATAAAAAGATATTTGAGAAAAAAAAAAAAAATATATTAGCTCAGCACAGTACAGCCTGTTCAGTCCAATGCACTTTTACCAACCTAGCAGCATGATATAGCAGAGTGGAGTGTGTGCTGTGCTATAATTGTCGAGAGAAGAAAGAAAAGGAATTGCTGTGTGTGCACTACTGACAAACAGCCCAACTCTGGTCCACCACCTGAAAAGGAGAGAATGGGAAATAGCTGTACACCATGAAAGGGACCCTTATGGGCTCAGTGCCACCAATGAGAGCATTAAAGTTCATTTGTCACCACTCTGAACCGTTCCGGTTAATAAACATTTTTGAAAGATACATTTTAAGCTAACAGAGTTGTCTGGAAAATAGGAGTAAAAAAAAAGTGAGAGAGGGATTGGCGTGGACCGTGTCGGTGGACCGGTTCTAAGTTGCTACTGGTATTCACCAGAGCCCGCCGCAAAGCGGGATGGTCTTGCAGCGGCGGTAGCAACCAGGTCGTATCCACCGGCAACGGCTCAACCTCTCTGACTGCTGAGATAAGCGCGGTACAAGGGAGTAAACAAGAGCAAGGTCGGACGTAGCAGAAGGTCAGGGCAGGCAGCAAGGATCATAGTCAGGGGCAACGGCAGGAGGTCTGGAACACAGGCTAGGAACACACAAGGAAATGCTTTCACTGGCACAATGGCAACAAGATCCGGCGAGGGAGTGCAGGGGAAGTGAGGTATAAGTAGGGAAGTGCATAGGTGAAGGTACTGATTAAAATCGCAAAGACCCGGCACGCGCGCGCCCTAAGGAGCGGGGCCGCGCGCGCTGGGACAGCACAGACGGGGAACGGGTCTGGTAAGGGAATCGGGATGCGCATCGCGAGCGGGCGCGTCCCGCATCGCGAAACGCATCCCGGCTGGGAACATTATCGCAGCGCACCCGGTCGGCAGGTCTGACCGGGGCACTGTGAATAAGAGAATGCTGTGAGCGCTCTGGGGAGGAGCGGGGACCCGGAGCGCTCGGCATAACAGTACCCCCCCCCCTTGGGTCTCCCCCTCTTTTTGGAACCTGAGAACCTGAGGATAAGACTCTTGTCCAGGATGTTGTCCTCAGGATCCCATGATCTCTCCTCTGGACCGCAATTCTCCCAGTCAACCAAAAAGAATTTTTTACCTCTGACCATCTTGGATGCCAGAATTTCCTTCACCGAAAAAACGTCAGAGGACCCGGAAACTGGAGTGGGAGAAACAACTTTGGGAGAGAAGCGGTTAAGGATGAGTGGTTTAAGGAGAGAGACATTGAAAGCATTGGGAATACGGAGAGAAGGAGGAAGAAGGAGTTTGTAAGAGACAGGGTTGATCTGGCACTTGATTTTGAACGGACCAAGATAACGTGGTCCCAGTTTATAACTGGGGACACGAAAGCGGACATACTTGGCGGAGAGCCATACTTTGTCTCCGGGAGAATAAATGGGGGGAATTCTTCTTTTATTATCGGCATGTTTTTTCATCTGGGATGAAGCCTGTAAAAGAGAATTTTGAGTCTCTTTCCATATGGTGGAGAGGTCCCGAGTCACTTCATCAACAGCGGGCAAACCAGAGGGCATGGGAGTGGGGAGGGGGGGAAGAGGGTGACGGCCGTACACCACGAAGAATGGGGATTTAGCGGAGGATTCGGAGACTCTGAAATTGTACGAGAATTCGGCCCATGGTAGAAGATCTGCCCAGTCAACCTGGCGGGAGGAAATAAAATGTCGCAAATAGTCACCCAGAACCTGATTAATTCTTTCTACTTGCCCATTGGATTGGGGATGATAAGAAGATGAGAAGTTTAATTTGATTTTGAGCTGATTACAAAGGGCCCTCCAGAATTTAGACACAAATTGAGCGCCTCTATCCGAGACGATATGCGTGGGCAGCCCGTGAAGGCGAAAAATGTGTATAAAAAATTGCTTCGCCAACTGAGGTGCCGAAGGAAGACCTGGAAGAGGGATAAAATGTGCCATCTTGGAGAATCGATCAACGACCACCCAAACAACTGTGTTGCCATGGAATAAAGGTAAGTCAGTAATAAAGTCCATACCAATCTGAGACCATGGTTGTTCAGGAACAGGCAGAGGATGGAGGAGACCAGCAGGCTTCTAGCGAGGGGTCTTGTCCCGGGCACAGACTGTACAAGCCTGCACGAAATCAACAACATCAGTTTCCAGGGTAGGCCACCAATAAAATCGAGAGATGAGTTGGATGGATTTTTTGATGCCAGCATGGCCTGCGAGGTGAGAGGAGTGTCCCCACTTGAGAATCCTGAGGCGCTGGCGTGGAGAGACGAAGGTCTTCCCTGGAGGAGTTTGTCTGATGGAAGCTGGAGAAGTGGAGATCAGACAGTCCGGAGGAATAATGTGTTGCGTGGAAGCTTCCACTTCAGAGGCATCTGATGAACAAGAGAAGGCATCAGCCCTAATGTTCTTGTCAGCAGGGCGAAAATGAATTTCAAAGTTAAAACGGGCAAAGAACAACTAGCCTGGGGAGGGTTCAGCTGTTGGGCCGACTGAAGATAAGAGAGATTCTTGTGGTCAGTGTTTATAATAACTGGATATTTGGATCCTTCCAGCAGGTGCCTCCATTCCTCATGCGACAATTTTATGGCCAGTAGTTCTCGATCACCAATGGAGTAGTTTTTCTCCGCCGGAGAGAAGGTCCTAGAAAAAAACCCACAAGTAACAGCATGCCCGGAAAAATTTTTTTGTAGGAGTACTGCTCCAGCTCCCACCGAGGAGGCGTCTACCTCTAATGAGAAGGGTTTAGATGGGTCAGGTCTGGAGAGTACGGGAGCAAAAGAAAAGGCAGTCTTGAGATGTTTGAATGCGTCTTCCGCTTGAGGAGGCCAGGACTTAGGGTTGGCGTTTTTCTTGATTAGGGCCACGATAGGAGCCACAATAGTGGAAAAGTGTGGGATAAATTGTCTGTAATAATTGGCAAACCCCAAGAAACGTTTGATAGCACGGAGTCCGGAGGGGCGTGGCCAATCCAATACGGCTGATAGTTTATCTGGGTCCATTTGTAGTCCCTGTCCAGAGACTAAGTATCCTAGGAAGGGAAGAGACTGACATTCAAAGAGACATTTTTCCATTTTGGCATATAATTGATTGTCCCGAAGTCTCTGAAGAACCATGCGGACATGCTGGCGGTGTTCTTCTAGGTTAGCAGAAAAAATCTGAATATCGTCTAGGTAAACCACAACACAGGTATACAGAAGATCACAAAAAATTTCATTTACAAAGTCTTGGAAGACGGCAGGGGCGTTGCAAAGGCCAAAGGGCATAACCAGATATTCAAAGTGTCCATCCCTGGTGTTAAATGCAGTCTTCCACTCGTCCCCCTCCCTGATGCGGATGAGATTATATGCACCTCTTAAGTCCAGCTTGGTAAAGATGTGGGCGCCTCGTAGGCGGTCAAAGAGTTCCGAGATAAGAGGTAGGGGATAGCGTTTTTTTACTGTGATTTTATTAAGTCCGCGGTAATCAATGCAAGGGCGTAGGGAGCCGTCTTTTTTGGAAACGAAAAAAAATTCAGCTCCGGCAGGGGAGGAGGACTTGCGGATAAACCCCTTTTTTAAATTCTCTTGGATGTACTCCGACATGGCTTGAGTTTCCGGAGCAGACAGAGGATAGATTCTGCCCCGGGGTGGAGTAGTACCAGGGAGGAGGTCAATAGGACAGTCATAAGGCCTGTGAGGAGGCAAAGTCTCTGCTTGTTTTTTGCAAAAAACATCAGCATAATCCAGATAGGCCTTGGGGAGACCAGATAACGGGGGAACCACAGGGTCTTGACTGACAGTACAGGGAGCAGGCTTAAGACAGTCCTTGTGGCAAGAAGTACCCCAGTTCTTGATTTCCCCGGTGGTCCAATCAAGGGTTGGGGAATGGCGTTGAAGCCACGGTAATCCAAGAAGAATTTCTGAAGTGCAGTTAGAGAGGACCAGAAATTCAATTTTTTCGTGATGGGGTCCGATGCACATTAAGAGGGGTTCCGTGCGGTAACGCACAGTACAGTCCAATCTTTCATTATTAACAGAGGCGATGTAGAGGGGTCTGGCGAGACTGGTCACCGGGATGTTGAACCTGTTGATGAAAGAGGCCAAAATAAAATTTCCTGCAGATCCGGAATCCAAGAAGGCCATAGCTGAGGAGAAGGTAGAAGAAATCCGCACAGGCACAGTAAGACGTGGAGAAGCAGAGTTCACATCAAGAGCTGTCTCAACTTTGTGCAGAGTCAGCGTGCGTCTTTCCTGGCGTGGAGGTCAGATAGGACAATCCTTCAAGAAATGTTCGGTATTGGCACAGTACAGGCAAAGGTTCTCCATGTGGCGTTGTGTCCTCTCTTGAGGTGTCAAGCGAGACCGGTCAACTTGCATAGCCTCCACGGCGGAAGGCACAGGAACGGATTGCAGTGGACCAGAGGAGAGAGGAGCCGGGGAGAGAAACCGCCTTGTGCGAACAAAGTCCATATCCTGGCGGAGCTCCTGACGCCTTTCGGAAAAACGCATGTCAATGCGGGTGGCAAGATGAATAAGTTCATGCAGGTTAGCTGGGATTTCTCGTGCGGCCAGCACATCTTTAATGTTACTGGATAGGCCTTTTTTAAAGGTCGCGCAGAGGGCCTCGTTATTCCAGAACAATTCGGAGGCGAGAGTACGGAATTGGATGGTGTACTCGCCAACAGAAGAATTACCCTGGACCAGGTTCAGCAGGGCAGTCTCGGCAGAAGAGACTCGGGCAGGTTCCTCAAAGACACTTCGAATCTCCGTGAAGAAAGAGTGTACAGAGGCAGTGACAGGATCATTGCGGTCCCAGAGCGGTGTGGCCCATGACAGGGCTTTCCCAGACAGAAGGCTGACTACAAAAGCCACCTTTGACCTTTCAGTTGGAAACTGGTCCGACATCATCTCCAAATGCAGGGAACATTGCGAAAGAAAACCACGGCAAAATTTAGAGTCCCCATCAAATTTATCCGGCAAAGATAATCGGAGGCTGGATGCGGCCACTCGCTGCGGAGGAGGTGCAGGAGCTGGCGGAGGAGATGATTGTTGAAGCTGTGGTAGTAGCTACTGTAGCATCACGGTCAGTTGAGACAGCTGGTGGCCTTGTTGCGCTATCTGTTGCAACTGCTGGGTGACCACCGTGGTGAGGTCGGCGACAACTGGCAGCGGGACCTCAGCGGGATCCATGGCCGGATCTACTGTCACGATTCGGCTGGCTGGAGGTGGATCCTCTGTGCCAGAGAGGGATTGGCGTGGACCGTGTCGGTGGACCGATTCTAAGTTGCTACTGGTATTCACCAGAGCCCGCCGCAAAGCGGGATGGTCTTGCAGCGGCGGTAGCAACCAGGTCGTATCCACCGGCAACGGCTCAACCTCTCTGACTGCTGAGATAAGTGCGGTACAAGGGAGTAGACAAGAGCAAGGTCGGACGTAGCAGAAGGTCAGGGCAGGCAGCAAGGATCATAGTCAGGGGCAACGGCAGGAGGTCTGGAACACAAGCTAGGAACACACAAGGAAACGCTTTCACTGGCACAATGGCAACAAGATCCGGCGAGGGAGTGCAGGGGAAGTGAGGTATAAGTAGGGAAGTGCACAGGTGAAGGTACTGATTAAAACCTCATGCGCCAATCAGTGGCGCACCGGCCCTTTAAATCGCAAAGACCCGACGCGCGTGCGCCCTAAGGAGCGGGGCCACACGCGCCGGGACAGCACAGACGGGGAACGGGTCTGGTAAGGGAATTGGGATGCGCATCGCGAGCGGGCGCGTCCCGCATCGCGAATCGCATCCCGGCTGGGAACATTATCGCAGCGCACCCGGTAGGCAGGTCTGACCGGGGCGCTGTGAATAAGAGAACGCTGTGAGCGCTCTGGGGAGGAGCGGGGAACGGGAGCGCTCGGCGTAACAAGTATCTTGTAATACCTTTTTTATTTGACTAACAAGATTATGTAGAGACAAGCTTTCGGGATTCCTCCCTTTATCAAGTCATAAGCATTTCTGAGCTCACAAGGAGAAAACACAGGTTCTATCTCACAAAATATACAGGGGTTAAAAGCTCACCAGAAAGGAAACACAGCTTCACAGTGATATATACTTCTTGTCTCACTGTAAGAAAAGAAGACTCATCCCCAAAGGACTAAGGATCAAAAATCCAGTTGCTACAACGCATAACTCGCAATATGCTCAAGATCTCTGCCAACGCACCAGCAAAAAACAAAAACATCCCTACTTCAGTTTTTACAAGAACAGGATCAACACATGGCCAAACAAGTGGGAATGGATATGCAAAACTTCCACAACCACCAAATAAGAGATCTTTTCATGAAGAAAAATAAGACACATATGTTGTTTTAACCCCTGCATATCTTGTGAGATAGAACCTGTGTTTTCTCCTTGTGAGCTCAGAAATGCTTATGACTTGATAAAGGGAGGAATTCCGAAAGCTTGTCTCTACATAATCTTGTTAGTCCAATAAAAAAGGTATTACAAGATACTGCAACTACCGATGATTTTGCTTTTTGCATCACTGGACTAATACGGCTACTCCTAACTAATATATATATATATATATATATATATAATATATTTACCTCACTTCACTTTCTCGTACTGGGGTCAGTATGTCAAATTTACACTCAGTCAAACACTGACCACCAAGTTTTCCCAACTCAACCAATGGTTGGCTGAGCAGCAATATGATATATTGACCCCCAACACCAGGAAGTGAAATTATCCAAGGACTAAGAGCAGCAATACCAGAGGCTACAGGGACTCAGGGAGGTAAGTACGTTTTTTTGTTTAAGCAGGCAGCCTGGCCATGTTTTTAGAAAAAAAGAACTCTTTTTGCCAGAGAACTGCCTTAACTTAAAGTGTACATTTCTTTTCTTTTTATAAATCTAAATGTTTTATTTTAATGGTTTTAATTGACTCTTTAGAGTGGTGACAAGGTGATTGTAGTGTCCCCATTGGTTTTACTGAACCCAGTGGCGTTGCGACCCGGGTGCGGGGGGTGCGGCCAGGTGACACCAACCTAATGGGGTGACACCACACCCACCCCTCCTCCCCAGCTACACCGACACCCCCCATCTGTGTCCAACCGGCCTCCCGTCCGTCAGCACTGAATCCCCCCCAGCCTTCACCTGCTCTGTGTGTGCGGTGCGCCCGTACGTCAGCACCCCTCGGCCTTCACCTGCGCTGTGTGAGCGATGCGGCCGTCCATCAGCACCCCTCGACACCCAAGCCGGCCTTCACCTGCACCGTGCACTCTGTGTGTGTGACTGTGTGACTCTGTGTGTGTATGTGACTCTGTGTGTGTGAGACTGTGTGACTGTGTGACTCTGTGTGTGTATGTGACTCTGTGTGTGTTTGTGTGACTGTGTGTTTGTGCGACTCTGTGTGTGTGTGTGTTTGTGTGACTCTGTGTGTGTGTGTGACTGTGTGACTCTGTGTGTGTGTGACTCTGTGTGTGTCTGTCTTTGAGTGTGTGTCTCTCTGACTGTGTGTGTGTTTGTGTGTGTGTCTCTCTGTGTTGTATGTGTTTTTTTTTGTGTGGGTGGGGGGAGGGGTTTGAACCAGCGATCTAATGTGGGGAGACTTTGACCCATTTTGGGGAACCTGCAAGGGAACCTGCGGCCTGATGTGGGGAAACTACTACCAAATGTGCGGAGTCCATGCTACATAATGTGGGGAGTCTATGCTACCTAATGTGGGGAAACTGCTACCTAATGCGGGGAATCTGTGCTACCTAATGTGGGGAAATTGCTACCTAATGTGGGGAATCTGTGTAACCTAATGTGGGGAAATTGCTTCCAAATGTGGGGAATCTGTGCTACCTAGTTTGGGGAAATTGCTACCTAATGTGGGGTAACTGGTACCTACCTAATGTGGGGGAACTGGTACCAAATGTGCGGAATCTATGCTGCCTAATGTGGGGAAAATATGCTACCTAATGTGGGGAAACTGCTACCTACCTAATGTGGGGAAATTGCTACCTAATGTGGGGAATCTGTGCTACCTAATGTGGGGAAATTGCTACCTATTGTGGGGAATCTGTGCTACCTAATGTGGGGAAATTGCTACCTAATGTGGGGTAACTGGTACCTACCTAATGTGGGGGAACTGGTACCAAATGTGGGGAAAATATGCTACCTAATGTGGGGAAACTGCTACCTACCTAATGTGGGGGAACTGCTGCCTACCTAAAGTGGGGGAACTGCTGCCTACCTAATGCTCCCCCCCTGGCAGTAGCACCCTCATCATCCACCAGCAACACCCCCCCCCAGCAGTAGCACCTCCATCAGCAGATCCTGATGGTTGATGATGGCGGTGCTCCTGCCAGGAGGATGATCCTGCCGATGGATGATGGGGTTGATACTGCCAGGGGGGGATGACCAGTAGCACCCTCATCATCCTCCAGCAACACCCCCCCAGTAGTAGCACCCCCATCATCCACTAGAAACACCACCAATACCCCCTCCCGTGGTAATAGCATCAGCTAACGGATGTTGAGGGGTGTAACTGCGGTTGTGGTATTATAGTCAGAGGGTGCACTGTATGGCAACATTATATTCAGAAGGCGCAGTGGGTGGTAGTATTATATTCAGAGGGTACAGTGCGTTGCAGTATTATATTCAGGGGTACAGTATGTGGCAGATTTATATTCAGAGTGTACAGTAGTGTTGCTCGCGAATATTCGCAATGCGAATTTTATTCGCGAATATCGCATATAGCACTATATATTCATAATTACGAATATTTTTTTTTTCCGCAGTACACATCACAGTGATCATCCCTCTCTGCTTCCAGCTTGTGTGGTGTAAAGAAAGCTGTAATACTAGTGTGTGAGACTGATGTGCGAATTTTCGCATATGCGCAAATTTGCACATGCTAATTTTCGCATGTGCAAATTTTTGTTTATGCTAATTTTTGTATACGCTAATTTTCACATATGTTAATTTTCGCATACGCAAATTTTCGTATATGCAAAAATAAAACGAGAATATTGCGAATATGCGAATATTCGCGAATATATGACGAATATTCGTCCATATATTCGCGAATATTCGCAAATTCGAATATGGCCTATGCCGCTCAACACTAGTGTACAGTATGTGTTGGCATTATATTCAGAATGTACAGATGTGTGGTAGTAATATATTCAGTGGGTATGGTGTATGGAAGGTTTATAATCAAAGAGTATAGTGTATAGTAGTATTATATTTAGAGGATACAGTGTCCAGCAGGTTTATAATAATACTTGTTTTCATATAGAGGATGAGAATGCGCTGACATAGTGAGGAGACGTCTGGACGTCACATTCTGCAGAGAGAAGTTTTAGCTGGAACAAGTCCTGGCGGTATGTACCATCTGAATTAGATAAGGAAAGACTATAGAGAAGACGTCACCTGTAATCACTGATATCATTCTGTATTCTCACTATAGAGAAGACGTCACCTGTAATCACTGATATCATTGTGTATTCCCCTCACTATGTCCTATCAGAGCTGTAGTCGCTTGTCAGTTCTACAGTTATGGTGAGTGAAACTACAACTCCCAGCATAACCTCACCACTGCTCAAAGGGGTACTCTACTGGAAAAAAAAAATAATAATAATCAACTGGTGCTACAAAGTTAAACAGATTTGTAAATTACTTCTATTTAAAAATCTTAATCCTTCCAGTATTTATTAGCTGCTGTATAAGCGATTCACAGGAAGTTCCTTTCTTTTTTCATTTCTTTTCTGTCTGGCCACAGTGCTCTGTGCTGACACCTCTGTCCATTTCGAGAACTGTCCATGGTAGGAGCAAATCCCCATAGCAAACCTCTCCTGCTCTGGACAGTTCCTGACATGGACAGAGGTGTCAGCAAATAGCACTGTGGTCAGACTGGAAAGAACTACACAACTTCCTGTGGAGCATACACCAGCTTATAAGTACTGTAAGGATTAAGATTTTAAATAGAAGTAATTAAAAAATCTGTTTAACTTTCTGGCACCAGTTGATATAAAAGAAAATGTTTTCCAGTGGAGTACCCCTTTAAGTAATTCTGGGAGCTGTATATTTAAATGGTGAAAACTTCTTTAACACTTTCCTATTCTGTGGCACCTGGTATATCTGATTATTATACTGGAATTTCTCACAATGCGCTACAACAGTGGTGTCTGTCACAACAGGCTAAAAACTTACTGGGGGGAGGGGTAGATATGGGGTGACACCATTTTCTACAGCACCGGGTGACACCAACCCTAGCAATGCCACTGACTGAGCCCATTATAACCCCTGTGATGGTGGTGCACAGCTATTTCTAATTTTAGTTAATTTATTAAATTTAAGTTAAGTAATTTAAATGTTTATTATAAATGGAAATCTTATAAATGATAACCCAGAATAATGCAAACCAAATAAAGATGCAGAGGTAACTGTTATGGAACAGAGGTAGACTGTTATGGAACAGTCTACCTCAGGAACTGGTCACAGCAGGAAAAATTAACAGCTTTAAAACAGGTTCCTGGAACAAAATAACATTAATGCTTATGAAAAAATATAAAATCCCATCCCTTCCCCAATATCGCGCCACACCCCACCCTTCAATTCCCTGGCTGAACTTGATGGACAAATGTCTTTTTTCGACCGTACTAACTATGTAATTATACATACATTAGACACAAAAGGCAATACACACCAACTAATTACTACATGTAATCCAATGTGTGGAGAGATGAATATCAGCACCGCTACTTATTCGAATCCATGCTGCAATCAGACTTCAGGATCAAATACACCTGGATGAGCCCCTGCACGGTGTGTGTTAGTGCTCACGTACAAATCACTGTTCCACCTTTACAAGCACATAGAAAAGAAAGAAGGAGCACATGCCATATGCTTCAATGCCGTGATATCTTTATTTTCTCCATACGGGGTAAGTGGTGAGTGGAAAAGGAGAGTGGACGGGTATTTCGGACGAACTCCGTGCTATGGTCCATATAATGCTGGTCCACGCTTCATCAGGCCCTACATCACCGTGGGACACATGGAAAACGCAGACACACAAGTGGATCGGGATCGGGATAACAGTGAATACAGGTATACAATAAAAAACGATCATTAAAAACAATACATCTATAATACAAATCAAGTAGTTACATCACAGTTGCTATTATATAAATACTCCCATTTCATTATATTCATGAAGGCCTAACGGGCCTGTTGCATTTGTGCGAAGAATCCATCTGGATCCCTGCAATAGCAACTGCTGATGCATATCACCACCATTTGGAAACTGCTCAATGCTTTCTAGAACCATACATTTTAAGGCCTTCGGGTTCCCATTGTGATTTTCACACATATGTTGAATGAATCTGGTCCAACCTTTCTTTGTTATTAATGAATGTATATGTTCTCTTATCCTTTGGAAAAGAGGTCTCTTCGTTTTTCCTATGTAGTATCTCCCACATTCACATATGAGGGAGTATATTACACAGCTAGTCCTACATGTAGCAAAAAATGACCAGTGGGACCTGTAAGAAAAACTGTCCCTCAACCACTGAAACTGATGATGCCAAAGATAAAGATGGCAGCCAGTAATGGATGATGACGAGAAACAAACAATAAAAACAGACCCAAACAGTTTGTCCCCAGATCTGTCCCTGAATGGTGACTTATCATAATCCAGGAGATCCAATCATAAAAGTATTCAGTGGGCAAGCTGGAACTATGACACTCAAGCGACAAGACACAGTCTTCTATTATAAGAGTTCCTTCTTTATTAATAAACGTGTGATGGTATATACAGTTGAGGGAGGGTGGGTAATTGCTGGATAATTCACCTTTTGGTCACAGGGTTTTCTGACTGTGGAGAAACTTAATCAAAATAGTCAAACAATAGTCACACAGATTTAAGCAAAAACAGACAAGTAGATGAAAGGATGATGTTGACACATGGAAGTAAGACAAAACAGAATGTGTATTCCTGTGGGTTGTCAGATGTGGGTTAAAAAAAACAAACTGGGACAGCTGTCCATCTAAAAATTAGTGTATACAATTTTTGTATCTCCAAAATGGTGGACCACGACAAGATGGTGGATAAAGACAAGAAATAATGTTTTCACACCCTGTCTGTTGATTAAAATATCCCTAATGAAAAAAAAAATCTTATCTGCAAAACAGATCTTATTGCAGGAGGTAAGAACCAAGACAGAGCTGTGATGAACTAAGAAGCAAATCTAGCAAGATCAAACTGGCAGAAACAACAGCGAACTAAGAGATACAGAAACAAATACTATACAAGATGGAACCAAGAATTAAGGGGACTGATTCAAAACAAAACTGGGCTAGAATAAGGAATTAGAGAAATACAAAGATACGGAGCATACACTATAACCCACACCACACTGCAAAAGTCAGGGATTTAAAGAGAGGTTAACAATTCAGAAATCAACACAGTCTTGACCACCTATGAGACAGGTACATTGCAACTGGCAAACAGATAGGAGACAACACAATAGCAGGATTATCCTTTCTATCAATAACAGTATAGACACATTGCTGTAGCTTGTGTGATGTCAATAAACATCCTTGTCTCTCATGAATGTTTTATAGGTAAAGATATATACAATCTAGGCTATAGAAAATGTTATTTAACAAAATATGTATGTTTTGTAGATGTCTATAAATATTGAAAAATCGGGTAATCTCCAGGGATATTTCTTTGTACTAGTTAAAAATGTTCTTTCCGAGCCAGAACAAGAATTGTCACTTTTCATACTACTGAGGGACTAGCTAATTTATGCTCCTCACTGTGAAATAATGTTATCATTACATGAAATGGCATCTTAATTTGGAAAGTGGGCATATTCTATAGATTCAAATAGTAGAAATACTTAATAAGCACTGAATTTTCATTTAAATTAACACCAAAGTCCTACAAGCCTAGACAAAAGGTAAGGATGGTAATATGAATGCCTGGAGTCTTAAAAAGGCTTCATTTAACTGAAAGAAAGCAGGGTGAAAGGAGGGCATCCACAGAACTAATGAAGTCTGTCATCTTACATTAGCTTCCATAAAGATGAATCTGTGCAGGGCAGGTTATATTATGGTCCAGCACCACTGGGTAATACTAAATATTACTGAGAATGAGAAATTCATATTTCTCCTATTAATCAATTTGGAACTAGAATCCAGCCCTTACTGTATCACATGCATGGATATAGATTTAGGGGGACAGAAGCAGCAGTTACCCTTAGATGACATCAATATTATAAATGATATAGGTTATGTGGGGTACACTGTTAAAGGGGTTGTCCAGTGAAAATGAAGCTTATCCCCTATCCTTAGGCTAGGAATATGTGTCTGATCTTGGGAGGTCTGACTGCTAGGACCCCCACGATCTCTAGAATGAGGTTCCATCTCTACATGTCCTGACGCTGTAGATGCTACGTCATCCTTTCATTTCTATGGGAGCACCATAGACATTTGACTGCGGTACTCGCATATCTACAGCCCTCTCATAGAAATGAATAGATGATGTGGTGTCTGTAGCTCCAGGTTGTGCTGAGAGTCGAGTCCCCATTCTGGAGATTGGGGGGGTCCCAGTAGTTGGAAGGCAGGTAGCTGCACTGTGCTCGTCAGTGTCCAGGCTGCACTATGAGAGTTAGGACTCATGCATGAGTCCGAACTCTATGAAAGACTTGCAGCCGGGACATTTAGGGCTACCATAGTGGTCAGTTTTTACAAGTTAAAATTAAATATATAAATATAATTTTTTTTAATGACATTGTATTAGAAAGTTGCTTCTAATACATTAATTAACAACATATAAAAGGTTTTTGTGATGACAGGAACTCTTTAACATCTATCCTGTGGATAGGAATTAAAGGGGTACTCCCGTGGAAAACTTATTTTTAAATCAGCTGGTGCCCGATTTGTAAATTACTTCTATTAAAAAATCTTATTCCTTCCAGTACTCATTAGCTATTGAATACTGCAGAGGAAATGTTTTTCTTTTTGGAACACAAAGCTCTCTGCTGACATCATGACCACAGTGCTCTCTGCTGACATCTCTGTCCATTTTAAGAACTGTCCAGAGTAGGAGAAAATCCCCATAGCAAACATATGCTGCTCTGAACAGTTCCTAAAATGGACAGAGATGTCAGCAGAGAGCACTGTGCTTGTGATTTCAGCAGAGAGCTCTGTGTCCCAAAAAGAAAACCATTTCCTCTGTAGTATTCAGCAGCTAAGAAGTACTGGAAGGATTAAGATTTTTTAATAGAAGTAATTTACAAATCTATGGAATCTATGGAATACAATGCCCATGTGGCAAAACTAATTTTGGAAGAACAAAACGCCTCCTCTCCACACGAATAGGGGAACACATCTACAATATAGAGAGGAGATTTGCGGGTCATCCATTATCGAAACGTTATCTGGATTGCCATAATGCTTCCTTTGCCTATTCAAAAATTTTTGGAATGGAACATGTGAAAAAACACTGGAGGGAAGACGATTATATTACTGCTATGTCAAGAGCTGAAGGAAAATGGATTGTTAATTTAAATACCTTGATTCCATATGGACTCAATATTGATTTTGAATTATTTGTGCATATGTAAGAATGTTACACCTTAATTCTTTTGCAGACCAGTCTTTATATTCATATTTCCTGAAGAATGTATTGGACCATATTGTGCGTTCTAGATGCCTTTAATGAATGCTTGCTATACAAGGACATTTGGTACCCTTAATATAAAGGATGTATAAGCAGGAGGGAACCATTGAATGGTGGTAGTAATACTCTCATTAAGTCTCAGTGAGGGTGCGTAATCCACTAACAGTACAGCAAGCCGGTGAGACGCCACAGGCCGGGGAAGATCTCCCGGCTAATAGGCTGACTGGAACCACGGACTTCTGTAAACTACTCCAAGCAGAAAAAGCAAGTATAATGGGACAAGCTCCATACTGTCAAGGATGCGGGTTTACACCTTTGCAGGATTGCAGGATTGCAAGTGGAGACGAACTTCCTTCTGGGCAGAGATTCTGAGTACACTCTCCATCACGATTTTAGTAAGTGAGCCTCTCTTACTATTTATAGTTTTTATTATTAGAGCGCCGATACACATTTATATATTGTGTACAGCTCCATTTTAGGTGGTTTTAGCCGAGATCCACCTGTTGTATCTAGGCAGCTTGTACAGGATCTATTCAGCGCTGGTGTTATCTTTTCATTTTGTTATATTTATCTCGGCATAATACGAGGCTGCAGAATGGATTTATGGGAAGATTGCAGGGAATGAATTAATAATATACAAAACTTTTTCCAATTCACTAAAAACACACGGGTTATAACAGAGGAGAACCCAAGTGAAAATCTTAATTTAGCTTTTAGTCAACAAAAACTATTGGAACGCCTTTTGATTTCAGAAATGAGAGATCTTTGGGAAATAGCTACTTTGGTGAAATACCTTAATTGGGATGTTATTCCAAAGGGGCTACAAATCACAAAAAAATTGTCGGTTGATTTGGGAGACCCAAGAACTTTAGATGATTGGAATGCAATGATGCATGACTTCTCCAAACAGGCGGTGTTATTTATCATTGAAAAAAGAAAACAGAGTTTATTATCTGCAAAAACAGAAATAAAAACAATCTTCGAGCATTTGCAACCATACAAGTACTATCAAGAAATCATACACCTGTCTGCAAACATCAAATATAGGATTAAGATGAAAGGAAATTATTAAAAAGCAACGTAACAAATTTATGCGTGATTCTGTACCAGATGACTCACAATTCCTTAGTGATATCATTCAACCTAATGGAGAATTAGATCTCCATACTATTGATGAAATTGGAGAAGTAAGTGTTCCGGATACTAACTCTGAACATGACAGTAGAGTATTTTCTATTTGTCGGACACCAACTGCATCATTACTGGACACCCTCTCCAACCATGAGCGAGAGGGTGTCTTGGTACAAGGTGCCTCTGGAGATTCACACCCAGTACAACAAAATACCTTTGCACAGTCAGAACAGATACAGGTATCCATTGCGAATAGATATGCACCCTTAGAACAGAGTTCAAAGCTTGAACCGGAACTAATTGGGATGTCTGAACCTGAAACAGTAGTTAGGCCTAAAATAAAAAATAACACTGGGGTAAATACAAATACGGGTACTTACAGTATCAATAAAAGGGACCCAAAAATGAAAGGACCTCAAAAAAAATATGAGTATTAATAAAACACAACCATCAAGGACCTATGCCGAACAGACACAAACATCGGTCAAAAAGAGAGGAAAAAAATCCACAAGAGAGGTACGAGAGGAGGGAAACTCGCCAAAAAAAAAGAGGGATGTATCAATAAGAACTAAAATAAGGCAAGTCATAAGAACAAGTGGAAAATGAGGGAGCACTTATGAGTCAGAGTCTCTTGTAGGTGAAGACTTTGTCTTTTATTCAGGTGCAAGCATGTTCTCCTATGGCCGGACGCCGAGGGGAACCACGAGGTCTCCTCGCCTTCTAAAAATCATAACTCTTTTATATTTTCATCCACTAGACTAGTATGAGGGCTTGTTTTTTGCGCGACCAGTTGTCCTTTGCAATGACATAACTCATTATATCATAAAATGTATGGCGCAACCAAAAAACACTATTTTTGTGGGGAAATTAAAAAGAAAAACACAATTTTGCTAATTTTGGAAGGTTTCGTTTTCACGCCGTACAATTTATGATAAAAATGATGTGTGTTCTTTATTCTGAGGGTCAATACGATTAAAATGATACCCATTATTACATACTTTTATATTATTGTTGTGCTTAAAAAAAATCACAAACTTTTTAATCAAATTAGTACGTTTATAATCCCTTTATTTTGATGACCTATAACTTTTTTATTTTTCTGTATAAGCGGCGGTGTGAGGGCTCATTTTTTGCGCCATGATCTGTACTTTTTTTTATACCACATTTGCATATAAAAATTTATATTTTTTGGACTTTTTTTTTTTTTACGTTCACGCCGTTCACCGTACGGGATCATTAACATTTTTTTTTAATAGTTCGGACATTTACGCACGCGGCGATACCAAATATGTTTATAAAATTTATTTTTTACGCTTTTTGGGGGTAAAATAGGAAAAAACAGACGTTTAACTTTTTTATTGGGGGAGGGGATTTTTCCCTTTTTTTTTACTTTTACTTTAACATTTTTTTTCATTTTTTTTTACACTTGAATAGTCCCCATAGGGACGCCACGAGCCGGAAGCAGGAAGGTGAGGGGACCTCCGTGCGGCGCTCTGAATGATCGGATCCCCGTAGCAGCGCTGCGGGTGATCCGATCGTTCATTTAAATCGCGCACTGCCGCAGATGCCGGGATCTGTATTGATCCCGGCACCTGAGGGGTTAATGGCGGACGCCCGCGAGATCGCGGGCGTCGGCCATTGCCGGCGGGTCCCTGGCTGCGATCAGCAGCCGGGATCAGCCGCGCATGACACGGGCATCGCTCCGATGCCCGCGGTTATGCACAGGACGTAAATGTACGTCCTGGTGCGTTAAGTACCACCGCACTAGGACGTACATTTACGTCCTGCGTCCTTAAGGGGTTAAATACCTTGATTCCATATGGACTCAAAATGGATTTTGAATGATTTGCGCGTATGTAAGAATGTTACACCTTAATTATTTTGCAGATCAGCCTTTATTTTCATGTTTCCTGAAGAATGTATTGGACCAGGTTCATATTGTGCATTCTAGATGCCTTTAATGAATGCTTGCTATACAAGGACATTTGGTACCCTTAATATAAAGGATGTATAAGCAGGAGGGATCCATTGAATGGTGGTAGTAATACTCTCATTAAGTCTCAGTAAGGGTGTGGAATATGGTACTGCTATAAGTCACTGTGACCTAGGAGGATAATCCATCTCTGATGAAGGAAAGTGTTACTTTCTGAAACGCGTTAGATGCTTTTTGGCTTTGCGCTCTCCCTGTAGTAGTGACGTCACTCGCAGTGCTAGGTCACAGCACTCCGTAATCCACTAACAGTACAGCAAGCCGGTGAGACGCCACCGGCCGGGGCAGATCTCCCGACTAATAGGCTGGCTGGAACCACGGACTTCTGTAAACTACTCCAAGTAGAAAAAGCAAGTATAACGGGACAAGCTCCATACTATCAAGGACACGGATTTACAGCTTTGCAGAATTTTTAAGTGGAGACAAGAACTTCCTTCTGGGCAGAGATTCTGAGTACACTCCCCATCAGGATTTCAGTAAGTGAGCCTCTATGACTATTTATAGTTTTTATTATTAGAGCGCCGATATACATTTATATATATAATTTACAAATATGTTTAACTTTCTGGCACCAGTTGATTTAAAAAACAAACAAACAAACAAAAAAAAAAAAAAAAACGGGAGTACCCCTTTAAGTTTTTTTTTTCCCCACTGGACTGTCCCTTTAATGAATTTGCATTAGGACCCAAAAGTAAAAAATGTTTCCCCGATCCCATATTATCTTAAGTTTACCCAAGTCTACCTAAAATGTCTTTCATTCATAAACACAATACAATCCAATTTTAAATGTTACTGTTTACTATAACTTTATATAGTACCTTACCTATTGTGCAATGGGAAAAAAAAGCAAGAGTAGGTCACTGGTTGGGATTGTAATGAGTAGATTACATATGCTATGGCAGGTAAGGTTACAGAAGCTTTTCTGTGTAAAGAGCTGGTCTATCATGATACATATTAGATCATTAAGAAAGCATTTTTCTATTTAGGACAGGGTAGTCAAAGTAATACTTTGAGGATTTTCTTAATAAATCATACATGAATTGCGGGTGACACACAAATGTGTTATAAATGTAAAGGACCCCTGGGGCATAAACTATGGGGTCTACAAGAAGAGATTAACATCTTTGATGTCGTCATTTGTAATCACAAGTTTACATACCAGAAATAATCAAACAAGATCTAAACATTGCAATGTATGAAGACTTTAACCATGTGACAAGCCTGGTATACATACAGTACATTGATTTGTTACAATGTTCCCAGAAGAAAACATTGCCTATTACCTTGTTGCTCAATGTAGAATGTCTCCCCGTAGTGTCGGCTATACACCCATTCATCAAACTTTCCTAAATAGGTGGCATTGTTTTCTCAATTAACCGAGCAGCCATGGGCATTTTTGTGGCCGGAATTTTTGATTGATGAACATCTTGTTTATTTATGTAATGCGTGGCCCCTCCAACTGATGATATCATCTGACACATTTGGAAAAAGGCCACAGTACTGAGCATTGTTAATGACTTTCCATGCCCACCCTGTCTAAAAGTGATCTAGAAAAAACTCTTATTCCACAGGTGAATATTAAGGATTGAAGGCCCGTAAGGCAGCAGATAATATCTATACTATACACATGTTTGCAATATTCTCTAATGCTTGGTCAAAGAGGTGCAATATTTTCAGTTCTAAAACTTTATTTCAATTAATGTATATGTATAATACTATAGGTAAAAGAAATGTTAAACAAGTAAAGTTATAAGAAAGTAAAAAGGAATTGTAACATACAGTATAATAAGAAAATATATAATTGAAACAAAATACTTATTCTGCATTGTCAGATTCTGTATGCCAAATGTTTCTGTATTCCAAGGACAGTGATGTGTTCTAAATGTATAGACAATGATATGCAGAACTGATATCAGGAATTAACAAAAACAGGCAATTGCCAGGGCCCTCTGTTTGGGAAGGTTCATGAACTGTTTAAACATTACACTGTTTAGAATGTAAAACATGCAAGACAACATAGAGTTAAAGGGGTACTCCACTGGAATTATTATTTGTTTTTTTTAATCAACTGGTGCCAGAAAGTTAAACAGATTTCTAAATGACTTCTATTTAAAAATCTTAATCCTTCCAGTATTTATCAGCTGCTGTATACTACAGAGGAATTTTTTTTTCTTTTTGAATTTACTTTTTGTCTAACCTCAGTGCTCTTTGCTGACACCTCTGTCCAAGTCAGGAACTGTACTGAGCAGGGGCTAATTCCCATAGCAAACCTCTCCTGCTCTGGACAGTTTCTGAAATGGACAGAGGTGTCAGCAGAGAGCACTGTGGTCAGACAGAAAGGATATTCAAAAAGAAAAGAACTTCCTCTGTAGTATACGGCAGCTGATAAGTGCTGGCAGGATTTAGATTTTGAATAGAAGTAATACACAAATCTGTTTAACTTTCTGGCACCAGTTGAAAAAAAATGTTTTCCAGATGAATACCCCTTTAAGCTGGAGGTGAACTGTTAAGTTACAGTGCGGGGAATCTGTGGTTATCCTGAATCCTGAATGGCCCAACAGATGCATCATGTAACTCGAGAATTACTAATATGCTTCTTGGTTTATTTACAACCATTTAACATAAATATGCAAAACATGCAAACAAAAACACTCCCTCTTTATGGGGCGCAAATCATGGGTTAGATATTTATATAAAATCATGGTGAAGTGCCCTGTACTAGTAGCTATATATAATAGTTATATTGTAGTTATTATGTGTGTAGAATAAGCCTAAGAGACTCCAAACTTAATAGAACAAACAAAGAAAAGGGGCTACTCAAATATTGGTGAATAAAAAATATTAATCTTTATTTCACATACATTTAAAAGTATTTTCAGGATTAAAAAGGAGGAAAACTACACAGATAGGCGGCATACCTGGGACAAATATATATCAGGGCAAACATGCAACAAACTGCTAGATCATGGGGCTGCTACAAGCTCAGGCTGCTGTCTATAAAGCCAGAGACATAAAGAAAGTGCAAATGCAATGTAATAGTAACTTTAGGTAAAATCATATGGCAGTGAATCATAAACAGGTACATACCACAGTGCTGAGTAGAGGTACTAGAAGCCCCAGGATACCGCCACCGCTACACGTCTTTCGGTCCACTGACCTTTGTCCGGGGGTGACGGCATCCAAGAAGTTGAGGGTTTTTATGCCCACCATAGGACCAATCACAAGTTAATTCATCATCCTAGTACGCCTCACCTGTTTCACATGTCAGCGCACACTCCCCGGTCCACTTACATTGCTCTTGCCGTGGCATAGCACCAGAGCCGGCTTTAAAGCATCATGGGCATGGTGCTGAGAATTTTTCTGGGCCTTTTTATGAAATGTATCACTCCTATCCTTATATAGTGATCCAGACACTGATGGTCGTACGGTATAACTCCTATCATTATATAGTAGCTCCCCACGTTAGGTGCAGTATAGTTCCCCCACATTAGGTGCAGTATAGTTCCCCCACATTAGGTGCAGTACAGTTCCCCCACATTAGGTGCAGTACAGTTCCCCCACATTAGATGCAGTACAGTTCCCCCATATTAGGTGCAGTATAGTTCCCCCACATTAGGTGCAGTACAGTTCCCCTACATTCGGTGGACGTCAGTGACGTCCCTGTGTGCGCTACCTCCAGATGGCCCCTGCACTTTAAAAGTTAATGCGAGGGCTGCCACAGAGAGATAACCGCCGGGACATCCTTGTGTCCCGAAAAGATCTTTCAGGGATGTCATCAGGGGTATCCGGAATGTGATGGGGGCCCCTGCAGTGGTCAGGGCCAGAGCGAGGCCCCAACCAGAGTGAGGGTTGGTAGAGCCGCCTCTGGCTCTGACTGCCGACCGTCGCAGCCTGCAAGAGTACAGAGTTACGAGAGTAGAGAGGATTTAAACTCTGTTCTCTCCCGGTCTAGCAGCGTGGGCGGCTCCGCTCCTCGACGGCCTTTTTGGCTATTTTATTGTAGCGGCCTGGAGCTGCAGCTCCATCGTCCCCTACGTTAATCCGACCCTGCATAGCATGTCATGGGACAAGCATGCTGTCACGATGCCGGCTGGCAGGTAGTGGATCCTCTGTGCCAGAGAGGGATTGGCGTGGACCGTGCTAGTGGACCGGTTCTAAGCCACTACTGGTTTTCACCAGAGCCCGCCGCAAAGCGGGATGGTCTTGCTGCGGCGGTAGTGACCAGGTCGTATCCACTAGCAACGGCTCACCTCTCTGGCTGCTGAAGATAGGCGCGGTACAAGGGAGTAGGCAAAAGCAAGGTCGGACGTAGCAGAAGGTCGGGGCAGGCAGCAAGGATCGTAGTCAGGGGCAACGGCAGAAGGTCTGGAAACACAGGCAAGGAACACACAAGGAACGCTTTCACTGGCACTAAGGCAACAAGATCCGGCAAGGGAGTGCAGGGGAAGTGAGGTGATATAGGGAAGTGCACAGGTGAACACACTAATTGGAACCACTGCGCCAATCAGCGGCACAGTGGCCCTTTAAATCGCAGAGACCCGGCGCGCGCGCGCCCTAGGGAGCGGGGCCGCGCGCGCCGGGACAGAACAGACGGAGAGCGAGTCAGGTAGGGGAGCCGGGGTGCGCATCGCGAGCGGGCGCCACCCGCATCGCGAATCGCATCCCGGCTGGCAGCGGAATCGCAGCGCCCCGGGTCAGAGGACGTGACCGGAGCGCTGCCGCGGGGAGAGTGAAGCGAGCGCTCCGGGGAGGAGCGGGGACCCGGAGCGCTCGGCGTAACAGTACCCCCCCCCTTGGGTCTCCCCCTCTTCTTAGAGCCTGAGAACCTGAGGAGCAGACTTTTGTCTAGGATGTTGTCCTCAGGTTCCCAGGATCTCTCTTCAGGACCACAACCCTCCCAGTCCACTAAAAAAAAATTTTTCCCTCTGACCTTTTTGGCAGCTAAAATTTCTTTGACCGAGAAGATGTCCGAGGAGCCGGAAACAGGAGTGGGAGGAACAGATTTGGGAGAAAAACGGTTGAGGATGAGTGGTTTGAGAAGAGAGACGTGAAAGGCATTAGGGATACGAAGAGAGGGAGGAAGAAGAAGTTTATAAGAGACAGGATTAATTTGACACAAAATTTTGAAAGGACCAAGATAGCGTGGTCCCAACTTGTAGCTAGGGACACGGAAGCGGACATATTTAGCGGAGAGCCATACCTTGTCTCCAGGGGAAAAAACGGGGGGAGCTCTTCTTTTCTTATCCGCGAACTTCTTCATGCGTGATGAAGCCTGTAAGAGAGAATTTTGGGTCTCTCTCCATATGATGGAAAGGTCACGAGAAATTTCATCCACAGCGGGCAGACCAGAGGGCAAGGGAGTAGGGAGGGGGGGAAGAGGGTGACGGCCGTACACCACGAAAAATGGGGATTTGGAGGAAGACTCAGAGACCCTGAAGTTATACGAGAATTCGGCCCATGAGAGGAGATCTGCCCAGTCATCCTGGCGGGAGGAAACAAAATGTCGCAAATAATCACCCAAGATCTGGTTAATCCTTTCTACTTGTCCATTGGACTGGGGATGATATGCAGAAGAAAAATTTAATTTAATCTTGAGTTGTTTACAGAGAGCCCTCCAGAATTTAGACACGAATTGGACGCCTCTATCCGAGACAATCTGCGTAGGCAACCCGTGAAGACGAAAAATGTGTACAAAAAATTGTTTAGCCAACTGAGGCGCAGAAGGAAGACCAGGAAGAGGGATGAAATGTGCCATTTTGGAGAATCGATCAACGACCACCCAAATAACAGTGTTGCCACGGGAAGGGGGTAAATCAGTAATAAAATCCATACCAATCAGAGACCAAGGCTGTTCGGGGACAGGCAGAGGATGAAGAAAACCAGCGGGCTTCTGGCGAGGAGTCTTATCCCGGGCACAGATAGTGCAGGCTCGCACAAAGTCCACAACATCCGTCTCCAGAGTCGGCCACCAATAGAAGCGGGAGATGAGTTGCACAGATTTCTTGATGCCCGCATGACCTGCGAGATGGGAGGAGTGACCCCATTTGAGGATTCCGAGGCGTTGGCGAGGAGAAACAAAGGTCTTTCCTGGAGGAGTCTGCCTGATGGAGGCAGGAGAAGTGGAGATCAGGCAGTCAGGTGGAATGATGTGTTGCGGAGAGAGTTCAACTTCTGAGGCATCCGAGGAACGAGAGAGAGCATCGGCCCTAATGTTCTTATCGGCAGGACGAAAGTGAATCTCAAAATTAAATCGGGCAAAGAACAGAGACCACCGGGCCTGGCGAGGATTCAGCCGTTGGGCAGACTGGAGGTAGGAGAGGTTCTTGTGGTCGGTGTAGATAATAACAGGAGAACTTGATCCCTCCAGCAGATGCCTCCATTCCTCAAGTGCTAATTTAATGGCTAGAAGCTCTCGATCCCCGATGGAGTAGTTCCTCTCCGCTGGAGAGAAGGTCCTAGAGAAAAAACCACAAGTGACAGCATGCCCGGAAGAATTTTTTTGTAGAAGAACAGCTCCAGCTCCCACTGAGGAGGCATCAACCTCCAATAGGAAGGGTTTGGAAGGGTCAGGTCTGGAGAGGACGGGAGCCGAAGAAAAGGCAGACTTGAGTCGTTTAAAGGCGTCTTCTGCTTGAGGAGGCCAGGACTTGGGATCAGCATTTTTTTTGGTTAAAGCCACGATAGGAGCCACAATGGTAGAAAAATGTGGAATAAATTGCCTGTAATAATTGGCGAACCCCAAAAAGCGTTGGATAGCACGGAGTCCGGAGGGGCGTGGCCAATCTAAGACGGCAGAGAGTTTGTCTGGATCCATCTGTAGTCCCTGGCCAGAGACCAAATATCCTAGAAAAGGAAGAGATTGGCATTCAAACAGACATTTCTCAATTTTGGCATAGAGTTGGTTGTCACGAAGTCTCTGAAGAACCATACGGACATGCTGGCGGTGTTCTTCTAGATTGGCAGAAAAAATTAGGATATCGTCCAGATATACAACAACACAGGAGTATAACAGATCACGAAAAATTTCATTGACAAAGTCTTGGAAGACGGCAGGGGCGTTGCACAGTCCAAAGGGCATGACCAGATACTCAAAGTGTCCATCTCTGGTGTTAAATGCCGTTTTCCACTCGTCCCCCTCTCTGATGCGGATGAGGTTATAGGCGCCTCTTAAGTCCAATTTAGTGAAGATGTGGGCACCTTGGAGGCGATCAAAGAGTTCAGAGATGAGGGGTAAGGGGTAGCGGTTCTTAACCGTGATTTTATTAAGACCGCGGTAGTCAATGCAAGGACGTAGGGAGCCATCCTTTTTGGACACAGAGAAAAATCCGGCTCCGGCAGGAGAGGAGGATTTACGGATAAAGCCCTTTTTTAGATTCTCCTGGACGTATTCGGACATGGCAAGAGTCTCTGGGGCAGAGAGAGGATAAATTCTGCCCCGGGGTGGAGTAGTGCCCGGGAGGAGGTCGATAGGGCAATCATAAGGCCTGTGAGGAGGTAGAGTCTCAGCTTGTTTTTTGCAGAAAACATCCGCGAAGTCCATATAGGCCTTAGGGAGACCGGTTACTGGAGGAACCACAGAGTTATGGCAAGGGTTACTGGGAACCGGTTTTAGACAGTTCTTGGAACAAGAGGACCCCCAACTCTTGATCTCCCCAGTGGACCAATCCAGGGTAGGGGAATGAAGTCGAAGCCAGGGAAGTCCAAGGAGAATTTCCGAGGTGCAATTGGGGAGGACCAAAAGTTCAATCCTCTCATGATGAGATCCGATGCTCATAAGAAGGGGCTCCGTGCGGAAACGTATGGTACAGTCCAATCTTTCATTATTTACACAATTGATGTAGAGGGGTCTGGCGAGACTGGTCACCGGGATGTTGAACCTGTTGACGAGAGAGGCCAAAATAAAATTTCCTGCAGATCCAGAGTCCAAGAAGGCCACTGTAGAGAAGGAGAAGGCAGAGGCAGACATCCGCACAGGCACAGTAAGACGTGGAGAAGCAGAGTAGACATCAAGGACTGTCTCACCTTTGTGCGGAGTCAGCGTACGTCTTTCCAGGCGGGGAGGACGGATAGGACAATCTCTCAGGAAGTGTTCGGTACTAGCACAGTACAGGCAGAGGTTCTCCATACGGCGTCGTGTCCTCTCTTGAGGTGTCAGGCGAGACCGGTCGACCTGCATAGCCTCCACGGCGGGAGGCACAGGAACAGGTTGCAGGGGACCAGAGGAGAGAGGAGCCGAGGAGAAGAAACGCCTCGTGCGAACAGAGTCCATATCTTGGCGGAGTTCCTGACGCCTTTCGGAAAAACGCATGTCAATGCGAGTGGCTAGGTGAATAAGTTCATGTAGATTAGCAGGAATTTCTCGTGCGGCCAGAACATCTTTAATGTTGCTGGATAGGCCTTTTTTGAAGGTCGCGCAGAGGGCCTCATTATTCCAGGACAATTCTGAAGCAAGAGTACGGAATTGTACGGCATACTCGCCAACGGAAGAATTACCCTGGACCAGGTTCAACAGGGCAGTCTCAGCAGAAGAGGCTCGGGCAGGTTCCTCAAAGACACTTCGGATTTCCGAGAAGAAGGAGTGTACAGAGGCAGTGACGGGGTCATTGCGGTCCCAGAGCGGTGTGGCCCATGACAGGGCTTTTCCGGACAGAAGGCTGACTACGAAAGCCACCTTAGACCTTTCAGTGGGAAACAGGTCCGACATCATCTCCAGATGCAGGGAACATTGGGAAAGAAAGCCACGGCAAAACTTAGAGTCCCCATCAAATTTATCCGGCAAGGATAAGCGTATCCCAGGAGCGGCCACTCGCTGCGGAGGAGGTGCAGGAGCTGGCGGAGGAGATGACTGCTGAAGCTGTGGTAGTAACTGTTGTAGCATAACGGTCAGTTGAGACAGCTGTTGGCCTTGTTGCGCTATCTGTTGTGACTGCTGGGCGACCACCGTGGTGAGGTCAGCGACAACTGGCAGAGGAACTTCAGCGGGATCCATGGCCGGATCTACTGTCACGATGCCGGCTGGCAGGTAGTGGATCCTCTGTGCCAGAGAGGGATTGGCGTGGACCGTGCTAGTGGACCGGTTCTAAGCCACTACTGGTTTTCACCAGAGCCCGCCGCAAAGCGGGATGGTCTTGCTGCGGCGGTAGTGACCAGGTCGTATCCACTAGCAACGGCTCACCTCTCTGGCTGCTGAAGATAGCCGCGGTACAAGGGAGTAGGCAAAAGCAAGGTCGGACGTAGCAGAAGGTCGGGGCAGGCAGCAAGGATCGTAGTCAGGGGCAACGGCAGAAGGTCTGGAAACACAGGCAAGGAACACACAAGGAACGCTTTCACTGGCACTAAGGCAACAAGATCCGGCAAGGGAGTGCAGGGGAAGTGAGGTGATATAGGGAAGTGCACAGGTGAACACACTAATTGGAACCACTGCGCCAATCAGCGGCGCAGTGGCCCTTTAAATCGCAGAGACCCGGCGCGCGCGCGCCCTAGGGAGCGGGGCCGCGCGCGCCGGGACAGAACAGACGGAGAGCGAGTCAGGTAGGGGAGCCGGGGTGCGCATCGCGAGCGGGCGCTACCCGCATCGCGAATCGCATCCCGGCTGGCAGCGGAATCGCAGCGCCCCGGGTCAGAGGACGTGACCGGAGCGCTGCCGCGGGGAGAGTGAAGCGAGCGCTCCGGGGAGGAGCGGGGACCCGGAGCGCTCGGCGTAACACATGCGATGCTATCACTAGACACAGAGACGCGCCGCCATGCGCCAGGACGCACAGAGGGGCCGGGATGTGCGTGCAGCAAACAGGGAGTGACGCGTTCATACATCTATGCGGCAGTGACATCTAGTGGACAGGATGAATATTACAAACATGATTCAAATAAATGAATGACTGCTTACACATATATAGTTATAATTATTGAGCACATAAATTCATGATAACAATGAGAATAAAAATAGTATATAGATGTTATCTACATATAATTTATATATATATATATATATATATATATATATATATATAACTCCAAGCGAAAGAGCCAGCAAAGACCCCCTCTGTAAGTGCACGTGGTCAGCCAACTGGCATGTCAGCAGTCCATGAATGTGCAATCTCCACCACAGCACAAATAATCAGAGGTCCAGGATCAAGTGGAAAGGCTTCCAAGTTTATTCACACCATAAATGTGATAGCGGTGCAGCGTTTCGGCAAACTGCCTTTGTCAAGCATACAAATCATGCAAAATGCAAAACTTAAATACATCAAGGTGCTTTCTGATAGGTTTACAAACAGCTGTGATACATTGTGATTAATGATTCCATCCAACCCTCTAAAGGTAATTGGTTCTCATGTGTGACATCATCACAACAAACAATGACTGCTACAATAAAGTGCATATTCTCACTCTAGTGACCATACAATAGTTAATAAATGAATAGGGGGGAGTGTACATGGCATCAGAATCAAGACTAGCTCTATTGCTTATCAATAGCTGTCATATCAGTACTTACGATCATTCCGTCCCTCCATGTGTCTATATGTTTGTAAACAAATGTATTGCGGCTGCGCGAAATCGCGCCTGCCGCGGCTCTCATATCGCAAGTTCCACTGTTACTATGCGCATGCGTGAACCCATGTGACACGGACACTATGGTTACCACAGACGCTTGCTAATGCGGCTGCGCAAAAGCCGCAGAGCGATACGCTCTTCTTTCGGTACAATACCGGGTCGTGTGTTCCCAACCCAATGCACATGCGTCAATTCAAGGCGCAGCGCATAGGGCTCCAGGTTACCAACACTGATTAAACCTAGTGAAGTATGGGGAGTAGTAATCTATAAATAAATAACATAGCAGCGTGTGTGTCAATATAAAAGTACAAAAGATGCAATACAAAAATGCGGGCGGGTAATAGTAATAAAATTACATTAATAGTCATGGAGTATATGAGAAAAGCTGTCTCGATTTGATTGATGCCATGTAAATCACTCCCTCCTCTTCTTACATAGTGTCAACGTGACATCCTATAAGTGATCTAAAATATAAAATGTAGAAAAAGAGAAGGTTAAAAACACTCATGGCCATTCCTAGCACATATTTGATGTATATAATAAGAACTATGCGGTTCAAGAGGTGAAAGAATGAAAATAAATAGAAAAAAAAATGAAAAAAGAGGGGGAAAGAAAAAAAAAAAAAAAGAAGGGAAAAGGGAAGAAAAAGGAGAAAAAAGGAAAAGAAAAAAAGAAGAAAGACAAAAGAAAAAAGAAAAAAAGGGAAAAAAGAGAGCAAAAAGAGGAAAAAAAGGAAAAAAAAGAAAGAAAAATAAATAAAAAAAATAAAAATAAAAATAAAAAAAATAAAAAAATAAAAAAGAAGAAAAAAAAGAAGAAAGAAAAAAAAAGAAAAAATAAAAAAAAAGGAAAAATAAAAAAAGAAGAAAAACGAGAAAAAAAGGGAGGGGGGGGGGAACGGAAGGGAAAAAAAATGAGAAGAATAAGGAAAGAGGAAAAAGGAAAAAAAGGAAGAGTAAGAAGAAGGAAAAAGAAAAAGAAAAGAGAGAAAAAGAAAAAGACAAATAGGGAGAAAAAAAGGGGAGGGATGGGGGGAAAAAAGAGGAAAAGGGAAGAAAGAAAGAAAGGGGGGAGAAAAAAACATAAGGGGGGGAGGAAGAGGGGGGGAAAAGGGGAGGGGGGAAGGAGGGAGGGGGTGGTTTGGGAAAAGGAGGGGGAAAAAGGGAGAGGGGGGGGGAAGAAAGAAAAACGGGAAAAGAAAAAAAGGGAAAAATAGGAGGGAAGCAAAGGAGAAGGGAAAAAAGGGGAAAGAAGAGGAAAAAAAGAAAAGAAAAATTAATTCACATGTAAGGCTTTAGACTAAAATCAATGTTCAGACCACAAGGTTGTAATGTGTTTAATAGATCCATTTTAACTCTTTTTGTTTTAATAACTTTTCCCGGTCTCCTCCTCTACGTAGTATAGGGACATGATCTATAATCCGGAAACGCAATTGGCTAATATTATGACCAAACTCCTTAAAGTGTTTCGGTATGGGCAAGTCAACCCTGCCCGTCCTAATCGATGATTTATGTCCATTTAATCTGATCCTGCACTCATTTATGGTTTCTCCAATGTAGTATAAACCACATGGACATTGTAACATATAAACTACAAATGATGATCTACAGGTATATCTGTCCTTAATTTTAAATGTACGTCCAGTCAGAGGGTGACAAAATGTATCACCCTTGATCATACTGTTGCAGTGACTACATTCCATGCATGGGAAATTCCCTTTCCTAGGGCCCAACCACGTGCGTTCCCCCTTCTTTCTAAAACTACCAACGTCAGAACTCACCAAACAATCTTTCAGGCTGCGATTTTTTCTATAGGCCATGACTGGGGAGGCTTTAATGTCAGTTGTACGTGAAATAATGTCCCAATTTTTCTTGATAGTCTTTGATATCTCTCCACTCTTAGTTGTGTATGTGGAGACAAAAGGTATTTTGTCTTCCTTTGATTTTACTTTCTTAGTGAGAAGGTTGACCCGGGGGGTGGCCGCAAGTTTATTCTTATGTATATTCAACAATCGTCTGGGATATCCCCTTTGTTCAAATTTGTCACACATCCCTTCAACCCTCTCGTTAAGCACGTCGGTGTTGGACACAATCCTTTTAACCCTGAGGAGTTGACTCCACGGTAGGGAGTCAACCATTGGTTTAGGATGGAAGCTGTCAAATGAGAGGAGATTGTTTCTGTCTGTGGGTTTACTGTATAGGTCTGTGACCAACCTATTCCCACAGACAGAAACAGTGGTGTCTAGGAATTGAAGTGATTCAGTCGATGTTACCACAGTGAATTTTAATTCAGGATAAATTAGGTTCAATTCAACAAAAAAGTCATTAAGCTGTGTCAAGGTACCATTCCAAATAACAAAAGTGTCGTCAATATATCGATACCAAGTGTCGATATATTGAAAAAAGGGGGAGGTATAAATGTATGTCGTTTCTATGTCCGTCATATAAATGTTCGCATACGTTGGGGCGACATTAGACCCCATCGCTGTTCCTACGTTCTGGACATAGAAGTCATCCCCAAACAGAAAATAATTCTGCCTGAGGATGACTCCCAATAGGTCCAGAACAAAGGAGCAGACAGGGCCAGGTACCAGGGCTTTTTCCAAGCATTTCTTGACTGCACTTATGCCTCTATCGTGATCTATGGATGTATAGAGGTTCACAATGTCAAAGGACACCAAGATGGCCTGTGGAGGAATAACAAGATCACTGATTTTATTAATGAAGTCCGTCGTGTCCTGTATATAGGACACTGCACTGACCGCGTATTCTTTCAAAATCCTATCCAGATATGTCGCCAATGGTGAGAACACAGAGTCCCTCCCGGAGACAATAGGTCTCCCGGGGGGACTCCGCAGGTTCTTATGGATCTTCGGTAAGACATACAGGACAGGTGTACGCGGGAATTCCTGGATCAAAAATTTGCTCAGGTCCTCGTCAATGGTGTCCCTGTCCCTAGCTTCACCAACAATAACCTTAATCATGTCTTGTATCCTACCCACCGGGTCATGTGTCAACTTTTGATAAACTTGTGTGTCAGAGATCTGTCTTTCTATTTCAGCCAAATAGGAGTGTGTGTCCATCACGACGATGGCGCCCCCCTTGTCGGCCGGCTTAATGGTAATTTCGGCATTATTTTCTAACGCCCTAAGCGCCTCCTTCTCCTTTTTAGACATATTATACCATGTCCTAGATTTTTCCTTCTGTTTCAATTTCTCAACCTCCCCTGATACAATTTCAATGTATGTCTCCACTCCATTATTGTCCCTGGGGGGCTGGAACTGACTTCTGTTGAATAAACCAACCTCCTACAGGGACAACAATGTCTTTTTGTTCACACTAGCCACAGTGGATACCTTACTATCAAAAAAACATTTCAATCTTAATCTTCGAAAAAATGATTCTAAATCCACATGTAAATCAAACCAGTCCGTTTCTGTCGTCGGACAGTAGGAAAGTCCTTTCTCTAGCACATTAATCTCATCATTAGACAGAGTCACAGAAGATATATTTACCACTAATGTCTGTTTCTGCCTCGACCCCTCGGTGGCTTGTGGTGTATCTTCTGGCGTGTGCGAACTCCTATTCCCATGTTTTCGTCCTCCACGTCGACGTCTGTGGGTTGTCCTCTCCCTAAAAAAGAAGACTGCGCTGGGGTTTGGTCAGAAGAATCACTATCCAACGCAGTAGACAGAAAACCCTCATTGCGTGGAACTTGAGATTTGGGTAACGTGGACCTCGGGCGTCTCTTACGGCGTCTTCCCTCATGTTGTTGCTGTGACTGCCATGTATAGATTTTGCCCGATGCATAGTCCTCCAAATCACGGTACCACTTTACACGTTTAACCTCCTCCAGCTCATGTTGATGTTTGAGTAATCTCGTGGCTAACTTTTCTTTAGCTTCTTGGTAATCCTGTGGTGGCAGAAGGCCCTTAAGCTGCTCTTCTATTCCCAGGCATTTAAGCTGTGTAGCTTCAATCTCCGATTGCAAATGTTCCATATTCAGCAGGATCACATCGAATGCATACTTGTTGGAAATCTGTATGAATTTGTTTTGGAACACATCATTGTTGGGGAATAGGTTTGGACCCAGGTGTGATCGCATCCCCCTTTTTTCTTTTTTTTCTTTCTTCTTTTTTTTCTTCTTTTTTTTCTTTTTTTCCTTTTTTTCCTCTTTTTGCTCTCTTTTTTTTCCTTTTTTTCTTTTTTCTTTTGTCTTTCTTCTTTTTTTCTTTTCCTTTTTTCTCCTTTTTCTTCCCTTTTCCCTTCTTTTTTTTCTTTCCCCCTCTTTTTTCATTTTTTTTCTATTTATTTTCATTCTTTCACCTCTTGAACTGCATAGTTCTTATTATATACATCAAATATGTGCTAGGAATGGCCATGAGTGTTTTTAACCTTCTCTTTTTCTACATTTTATATTTTAGATCACTTATAGGATGTCACGTTGACACTATGTAAGAAGAGGAGGGAGTGATTTACATGGCATCAATCAAATCGAGACAGCTTTTCTCATATACTCCATGACTATTAATGTAATTTTATTACTATTACCCGCCCGCATTTTTGTATTGCATCTTTTGTACTTTTATATTGACACACACGCTGCTATGTTATTTATTTATAGATTACTACTCCCCATACTTCACTAGGTTTAATCAGTGTTGGTAACCTGGAGCCCTATGCGCTGCGCCTTGAATTGACGCATGTGCATTGGGTTGGGAACACACGACCCGGTATTGTACCGAAAGAAGAGCGTATCGCTCTGCGGCTTTTGCGCAGCCGCATTAGCAAGCATCTGTGGTAACCATAGTGTCCGTGTCACATGGGTTCACGCATGCGCATAGTAACAGTGGAACTTGCGATATGAGAGCCGCGGCAGGCGCGATTTCGCGCAGCCGCAATACATTTGTTTACAAACATATAGACACATGGAGGGACGGAATGATCGTAAGTACTGATATGACAGCTATTGATAATCAGAAAGCACCTTGATGTATTTAAGTTTTGCATTTTGCATGATTTGTATGCTTGACAAAGGCAGTTTGCCGAAACGTTGCACCGCTATCACATTTATGGTGTGAATAAACTTGGAAGCCTTTCCACTTGATCCTGGACCTCTGATTATTTGTGCTGTGGTGGAGATTGCACATTTATATATATATATATATATATATATATATATATATATATATATATATATATTTTTTTTTTTTTATATACATAACTAATTGGGGAAATTCATGTTGGGTATATAAAGCTATACATAAATAAGATGAGTAAATTAGTGAGCATGTGTACTATGAAGGAGAGTGAGGATAAAAATGAATGGGGATGGATATTGTGAACGATGTACAGGGTGAGCCATTTGTATGGATACACCTTAATAAAATGGGAATGGTTGGTGATATTAACTTCCTGTTTGTGGCACATTATTATATGTGAGGGGGGGGGGTAACTTTTCAAGATGGGTGGTGACCATGGCGGCCATTTTGAAGTCGGACATTTTGAATCCAACTTTTTTTTTTCAATAGGAAGAGGGTCATGTGACACATCAAACTTATTGGGAATTTCACAAGAAAAACAATGATGTGCTTGGTTTTAACGTAACTGTATTCTTTCATGAGTTACAAGTTTCTGACCACTTATAAAATGTGTTCAATGTGCTGCCCATTGTGTTGTCAATGCAACCCTCTTCTCCCACTCTTTACACACTGATAGCAACCCTGCAGGAGAAATGCTAGCACAGGCTTCCAGTATCCATAGTTTCAGGTGCTGCAGAATGGGGAAAACTAAAATTGGAACAGGACCCTCAGTTTACGCAAGACGATTTTGTTCAGTGATGAGGCAAACTTTTATGTGAATGGTGAAGTTAACACACAAAACCACCGCTATTGGTCTGACACTAACCCATATTGGATAGATCCCTCCAAGACTGTTGGAACACAAAAATTGATGGTATGGTTTGGTATATGGGGTATAAAGATAGTGGGGACATTCTTCATCAATGGAAACCTCAAGGCCACTTGATATGCGAAATTGCTACATGATGATGTGTTTCCCTCTTTATGCACTGAAGCTGGCATGTTCCCTGAGTTTTTCCAGCAAGATGGTGCACCACCACATTATGGGTGTCAGGTCCGAGCTTTCCTAGATGAACAGTTTCATTGAAAGTGGATTGGTCGTCGTGGGCCAGTTGAATGGCCCCCAAGGTCTCCCAATCTGACCCCCTTTGACTTTTATCTTTGGGGTAATCTGATGGCAATTGTCTATGCTGTGCTGCACATGATGAGGGGGGAGGACAGGGGGAAATGATGAGGGGGGGGGAATGATGGGGGATGATGAGACAGGGGGAACTTATCAGGGGGGGAATGATGGGGGGATGATGAGACAGGTTGGGGGGATGATGAGACAGGGTGGGGGGATGATGAGGGGGGAATGATGGGGGACATAATGAGACAGAGTGGGGGGATGATAAGGAGGGAATGATAGGGGACATGATGAGACAGGGTGGGGGAATGATGAGGGGAAAATGATGGGGGCATGATGAGACAGGGGGAAATGATGAAGGGGGAATGATGGGGGGGTGATGAGACAGGTTGGGGGGATGATGAGACAGGGAGAATGATGGGGGACATGATGAGACAGGGTGGGGGGATGATGAGACAGGGAGAATGATGGGGACATGATGAGACAGGGTGGGGGGATAATGATGGGGACATGATGAGACATGGTGGGGGGATAATGATGGGGACATGATGAGACAGGGTGGGGGGATGATGAGACAGGGAGGAATGATGAGGGGGGAATGATGGGGGGCATGGTGAGACAGGGTGGGGGATGATGAGACAGGGAGGAATGATGAGGGGGGAATGATGGGGGGCATGGTGAGACAGGGTGGGGGATGATGAGACAGAGGGAAATGATGTGGGGGGAGGAGCTAAATGCTTAATGTCTGTATGGCTAGTGGTGATCTATGACAGGGGGAAATGATGAGACACGGGGGGTGGCGATGAGAGGGGTAAATGTGGCACAGGGACTGATAAAAGGGAAGGAATGATGAGACACTGGAGGGGACAGGACCAAACTGAGGTGCAGAAGAAAACGAAGTTGGGGGGATGATGTGGCATTTAGTCCAATTTAGTGCATGATAAAAAAATATTGTAGGTGAATTCATATATGCAGGGCCGGATTAAGAGCATCATGGGCCTGGTGCTGAGAATTTTTCTGGGCCTTTTTTATGAAAATATTTACATAATATATAAAATGAAAACGCAAAGCAATTTTATTACTCGGCCGCACAAAGATATCAGTGACTACAGCACTGATGGGACACAGTCAGGAGAATACACAGTGATTTAAGTGACTGACAGGCAGGGCTGGACTGGGACCAAAAATAGGCCCGGGCATTTTAAAATAAGCAGCCCATTTTTATGTGGGGGTCAGACTGCTGGGACCCCCACCAATCCCCTCGGTTCAAGTGGCTCTCCAGCTGTTGCTAAGCGGCAACTCCCATCATGTCTGAAGAGACTCAGGAAATAAGGAAGTTGCCGTTTTGAAACAGCTGCAGAGCCACAGAATGGGGTAAATTGTCACCCATCATCACTACGGAACTTACAAGTGACTCCAGAGCTGATGGGACAGTCAGGAGAACAGACAATTATATCAGTGACCTGAGTGATGTCTTCTCTGTTGTCTTTCCTTTCCTTCTTTATCTGGTCCAGATGCCAGGACTTCTTCCAGCTCCATCTTCTCTGCAGAGTCTGATGCCCGGACATCATAGGCTCCTCACATTGTCAGCAGATACTCATCCTCTATATAAAGACAATATTCATAATAACACATTATAATTCTGCCAAATACTGTACCACCTGAATATAATACTGCCACGCACTGTACCCTCTAAATATATTATTGCAACACACTGTACCCCCTGAATATAATACTGCCTACCACTGTACCCTCTAAATATATTATTTCCACACACTGTACCCCTGAATATAATACTGCCATACACTGTACCCTCTAAATATATTATTGCCACACACTGTACCCCCTCAATATAATACTGCCATACACTGTACCCTCTAAATATATTATTGCCACACACTGTACCCCCTGAATATAATACTGCCACGCACTGTACCCTCTAAATATATTATTGCCACATACTGTACCCCCTTAATATAATACTGCCATACACTGTACCTCCTGAATAGAATACTGCCACACACTGTACCCTCTAAATATATTGATGCCACTCACTGTACCCCTGAATATAATACTGCCACACACTGTACCCCTGAATATAATATTGCCACACACTGTAGCTCTAAATATAATACTGCCACACATTGTACATCTGAACATAATACTGCCACACATTGTACCCTCTGAATATAATGCTGCCACACACTGTACCCTCTGAATATAATACTCCCACACACTGTACCCTCTGAATATAATACTGCCACACACTTTACCCCCGAATATAATACTGCCATACACTGCATACCCTTCATCCCATCCTCTGTCTTATCAACACCCCCACCCCATGCTTGGTTAGCTTATCACCCCAATGCCCCCTCCCCTCTGCCACATCCTCGCTATTCTCATCACTCCATAACCCCACCCATCCTTGGCTCTTCACTCCTGCACTCCATATTATTCCCCCCCATCCTCAGTCTCATCATTGCAACCCCCCCCATCCTCAGTCTCATCATTGCAACCCCCCCCCCGCACCTCATCCTCAGACTCCTCATCATTATCATTGAACCCCCCATCCCATCCTCAGTCTCCTCATCATTCCACCTTCATCATCATCATCATTGCACCCCCCCCATACCCCATCCTCAGTCTCCTCATCATTCCACCCTCCTCCTCCTCATCATCATTGCACCCCCCCTCACACACCATCCTCAGTCTCCTCATCATTCCACCCTCATCATCATTGCACCCCCCCCCCACACCCCATCCTCAGTCTCCTCATCATTGCACGCCCCCAGCTTCCCCTCCTCCTCCTCATTATCATTCCATCCCCCCCAACACCCCATCCTCAGTCTCCTCATCATTCCACCCTCCTCCTCCTCCTCATGATCATCATTGCACCCCCCCCACACACACCCCATCCTCAGTCTCCTCATCATTCCACCCTCCTCCTCCTCATCATCATTGCACCCCCCCACACACACCCCATCCTCAATCTTCTCATCATTGCACGCCCCCCAGCTTCCCCTCCTCCTCCTCATTATCATTCCATCCCCCCCAACACCCCATCCTCATCATTGCACCCCCCAGCATCCCCTCCTCCTCATCATCGCATTCCCCCCCACCCCATCCTCAGTCTCCTCATCATTGCAACCGCCCCCCCAGCCCCTTCCTCAGTCTCCTCATCATTGCAGCTGCCACCCCAGCACACCCCTCCACCTCATCATCAATGCAATCCGCCCCCCCCCCGTTCCCTGTCCTCATTCTCCTGCTCATTAATATTACATCACCCCAGCACCCGATCCACGATCTCCTTACCTTCCTGGAGATCGGCGGTGCTGCAGTGTGAGGATGCGGGGAAGGCTGCTGCTCGTGTCACTCTCACGTTGCAGGGGTCAGAGGCTGTGACACGTCAGACAGAGGCTTGGCGCAGACGTGCGTGCCTACGCGGTGCCCCTGGCCTGTCAATCCAACCCGGAAATTATTTGTAAAGGGCCCGCCGCTGCTAGCACTATTACCTGCAAACGGCACGGGCTCTTTAAAAATCATTTCCGGGTTGGATTGACAGGCCAGGGGCTCATGGGAGTAGACGTGCACCGCGTAGGCACGCACGTCTGCGCCAAGCCTCTGTATGACGTATGACAGCCTCTGACCCCTGCAACGCGAGAGTGACAAGAGCAGCCTGTCAATCCAACCCGGAAATTATTTTTAAAGAGCCCGCGCCGTTTGCAGGTAATAGTGCTGGCAGCGGCGGGCCCGGGCCGCGCCCGAGGTCCCTGTCTGTTGCTGCAGCATGTAGCATAGTGTAGTGGCAGGGAGGGGGGCCGCTCCTCGGCGGCCTTTTTGGCGGCTGGCTGGGCCTATTTTACTGTAGGGGCCTGGAGCTGCAGCTCCATCAGCCCCTACATTAATCCGGCCCTGCATATATGAAACAATCAAAATTGACGTGAAATCAATGTGCAGTGTCAAACATGTGGACGTGGTGCACACACATCCACATGAGCGGCAAAAAACAAGTGCATAAATATAAAAACCAAACAACTTTTGAACACACATGCCATGAAAAATAACAGGAATGCTGAAGGGGAATTATTGAGACGGACTGATAGTGTGAGTATTAGAATATTGAGTAAAAGATACATAAAACAATGTATGCAATAGTTTATATTATTACTGTACTGTACAGTATAATGTGCATGTAGTGCATATATCTTACAAAATTATGTAATTTGTAAATAGAAATGTAGAGCTAAAAAGTATTTTCATGCATCTGGTCCAACAAGATAACTTTCAGGTCACTCCGAATCTAATATATGATGGTCCTGGAAAACACATTAAAAATAAAAATGTATTAGAAATACAAATATATCAACACAAAATTTTTTTAAAACCACAAAAGTAAAAAGAAACCTACTAGGAGATTAGCTAGCCAGAGAAAAATGAACTTAAAGGAACGGAACAAAGCTTAATGTCTCATTGAAACCAAATGGTTGAACTGTATTTAAGCGCCAAATCCACCTACTCTCGCATTGGGCCAAGTGTTTCCCAACGTTGCCCCCCCTCCCAGCATACCTAGGTCGATATGATCAGTCCCACGAATTCGAAGTAGAGAGGGGTCGCAATTGTGTACTTGTTTGAAGTGCCTCAGTATTGATTTCAGTTCCTCCAGCATCTCAACAGAGTGGGCCAACTCAATCTCGCGGACATGTTCTTTTGTCCTGATCTTCAAAGCATGTGTGGTAAGTCCAACATAGATCTTGGGGCATGGACAGGTTGCGTAGTAAATCACTGCTTTCGTTGAGCATGAGATAAAATGTCTAATGGTGAACTTCCTCTTGCCAGAAGAATCTGAAAACAGAGGTATGCTCAATGTTGGGACAAGCTACACACTGCCCACACAGTATGCAAACTGTACGCTGTCCTGTGGCACCAAAAATATTTGCGGCCAGGGTTAGAGTATATTCGCTTTTTACCAACAAGTCCATAAAATTTTGCACCCTATGAGATCATGAATGGTCCAACAGATGCACCATGTAACTCGAGAATTACTAATATACCTCTTGGTTTATTTGCAACCATTTAGCATAACCTGTTTAACCCCTTGGGGATGGAGCCCGTTATAACCCTAAGGACGGGAAAATTTTTTGCAAATCTGACCACTGTCACTTTAAGCATTAATAACTCTGTGATGCTTTTACTTATAAATTTTATTCCGAGATTATTTTTTCATGACATATTCTACTTTATGGTAGTGGTAAATTTTTGTTGATACTTGCATCATTTCTTGGTGAAAATTCTAAAATTTTATGAAAAATTTTAACATTTTGCATTTTTCTAACTTTGAAGCTCTGCTTGTAAGGAAAATAGACATTCCAAATAAATTATATATTGATTCACAAATACAATATTTCTAATTTATATTTGCATCATAAAGTTGACATGTTTTTACTTTTGAAAGACATCCGAGGGCTTCAAAGTTCAGCAGCAATTTTCCAATTTTTCACAAAATTTTCAAAATCTGAATTTTTCAGGGACCAGTTCAGGTTTGAAGTGGATTTGAAAGGCCTTCCTATTAGAAATACCCCAAAAATGACCCAGTTATAAAAACTGCACCCCTCAAAGTATCCAAAATGACATTCAGTAAGTTTGTTAACCCTTTAGGTGTTTCACAGGAATAGCAGCAAAGTGAAGGAGAAAATTCAAAATCTTCATTTTTTACACTCGCATGTTCTTGTAGACCCAGTTTATGAATTTTTACAAGTGGTAATAGGAGAAAAAGCCTCCAAAAATATGTAACCCAATTTCTCTCAAGTAAGGAAATACCTCATATGTGTATGTCATGTGTTCGGCGGGCGCAGTAGAGGGCTTTTTAGTGAAAACATTTTTTTTTTTCATTTTCCCATCCAAATTTAATGAAAATTCGTCAAACACCTGTGGGGTGTTCAGGCTCACTATACCCCTTGTTACGTTCCGTGGGGGTGTAGTTTCCAAAATGGGGCCACATGTATTTTTTTTTGTTTATTTCAGAACCACTGTAAAATCAGCCACCCCTGTGCAAATTTAGGCCTCAAATATACATGGTGCGCTCTCACTCCTGAGCCTTGTTGTGCATCCGCAGAGCGTTTTACGCCCACATATGGGGTATTTCCGTACTCAGGAGAAATTGTGTTACTAATTTTTTTCCTTTTACTGCTTGTGAAAATAAAAAGTATGGGGCAACACCAGCATGTTAGTGTAAACATTTTTTTGTTTTACACTAACAGGTTGGTGTAACCCCCAACTTTTCCTTTTCATAAGGGGTAAAAGGAGAAAAAGCCCCCCAAAATTTGTAGTGCAATTTCTCCCGATTACGGAAATACCCCATATGTGGCCCTAAACTGTTTCCTTGTGAGTGAGAGAGCGCCATGCGCATTTGAGGTCTAAATTAGGAATTGCATAGGGGTGGACATCGGGGTATTCTACGCCAGTGATTCCCAAACAGGGTGCCTCCAGCTGTTGCTTAACTCCTAGCATGCCTGGACAGTCAGTGGCTGTCCAGAAATGCTGGGAGTTGTTGTTTTGCAACAGCTGGAGGCTCCGTTTTGGAAACACTGCCGTACAATACGTTTTTCATTTTTATTGGGGGGGGGGGGGGGGACAGTGTAAAGGGAGTATATGTAGTGTTATACCCTTTATTTTGTGTTAGTGTAGTGTAGTGTAGTGTTTTTTGGGTACTTTCGCACTGGCGTGTTATGGTGAGTTTGAGCTGCGGCGAAAAAAGCTGCCCGTGTGAATGTACCCTGTACGTTCACATGGGGGGACAAACCTTCAGCTGTTTCAAAACCACAACTCCCAGCATGCACTGACAGTGCATGCTGGGAGTTGTACTTTTGCAACAGCTGGAGGCACACTGGTTGGAAAACCTTCAGTTAGGTTCTGTTACCTAACAGTATTTTCCAACCAGTGTGCCTCCAGCTGCTGCAAAACTGCAATTCCCAGCATGTACTGACATACCATCAGGAAGGAAAAAAGGAAGTTCCGGCTCCCAAGGCTGGGTAAAAAAATCCAAGTTTTATTTCTTCATGTTAAAATCCAGTGCATGAGCAAAGATAAAAGCATAGAAAAGTAGCACAACACAAAACGCACCAACGCATTTCGACTTAACGCTAAGTCTTAATCATGGCAACCATGATTAAGACTTAGTGTTATGTCAAAACGCGTCGGTGCGTTTTGTGTTTTGCTACTTTTCTATGCTTTTATCTTTGCTCATGCACTGGATTTTAATATGAAGAAATAAAACTTGGATTTTTTACCCTGCCTTGGGAGCCGGAACTTCCTTTTTTCCTTCCTGATTGCCTCACCTGAGGACTTGGCCTCAGAGATCATCTGAAGCTCCCGCTGGTTTAGGTGTATTGTGCCACGTTCCATATAACTTGGAGACGACTGGGTGAGCTGATAAACTTTTTCCTTCCATTGTTACTGACATACCGTGCATGCTGGGAGTTGTAGTTTTGCAACAGCTGGAGGCACACTGGTTGGAAAACCTTCAGTTAGGTTCTGTTACCTAACTCAGAATTTTCCAACCAGTGTGCCTCCAGGGGCATGCTGGGAGATGTAGTTATGCAACAGCTGGAGGTTACGCAACTACAACTCCCAGCATGGTGAGACAGCTGTTTGCTGTTTGAGCATGCTGGGATTTGCAGTTTTGCAACATCTGGAGGGCTACAGTTTATAGACCACTGCACAGTGATTTCCAAACTGTGACCCTCCAGATGTTGCAAAACTACAAATCCCAGCATGCCCAGACAGCAAAGAGCTGTTTTAGCATGCTAGGAGTTGTAGTTTTGCAAGATCTGGAGGGATACAGTTTAGAGACCACTATATAGTGGTTTCAAACTGCAGCCCTCCAGCTGTTGCAAAACTACATATTCCAGCATGCCCAAACAGCAAACAGCCATCTGAGCATGCTGGGAGTTGTAGTTTTGCAACATCTGGAGGGCTACAGTCTTAGACTGTAGCCCTCCAGATGTTGCTAGGCAACTTACCGGCTTCCGTAGGATCCAGGGAGCCGTCTTCTTCTGCCACCCGCCGCCCGTGCCGATCTCCGTCGCCGCCCGCCGATCACCGTCGCCCGCAGCCTCCGGAGGGGTAAGTGGACCTTCGGCGTTCGGTCCCCGTCGTTTCCCCGTCCTGCCCCGGCTATTGTGGGTGGGCAGGATGGGGAAAATGAAAGTAAACCCCTCCGCCCCCGATCTGCTATTGGTGGCCGCATCTAGACCACCAATAGCAGGGATAGGAGAGGAGCCCTGCCACCTCACTCCTATCGCTTCAGGGGGATCGTAGTTGTCTTAGACAACCGCGATCCCCTTTCTATTCCGGGTCACCGGGTCACCATAGACCCGTAATGACCCGGAGTCGGCGCAAATCGCAAGTGTGAATTCACTTGCGATTTGCGCCTATCGCCGACGTGGGGGGGTCTAATGACCCCCCTGGGCATTTGCACGGGGTGCCTGTTCCGGTGCACAGCGGGGACCGAAATTCCCACGGGCGTATGGATACGCCCTTCATACCTTAAGTACCAGGACGCAAGGGCGTATGCATATGCCCTTCGTCCCCAACAGGCTAAACAGGAACCGCAAATGTATTACCTAAGTGAAAGAGAAATTGCCATACTTCTGATGGCCCCCCGAAAGCATCTCAATAAGTGCTATCCATGAACTTCCCTTGGAAGGCTGCCACAACTAATGTTTGGCATAATAGAAACAAACCTTCACACTAGTAGCCCAAAAGAAATAAATAAATTTTAAGGGCTGTCGCTGGTCCAGACCACAGCACAGTGTCTGTACATAAGCTAACTACACGGATTAGATAAATATTGATATACTGTTTGTGTCCTATCTTTATGATCATAGCCTTAGACTTTTGTAGCACATGACAGAAAATAATTCAAAATAGAAAACATGAATTGTAGATGCCTCTTGCAATCAGGTAGTTTTTTAATTGCATACATTAAATTAAATGTAGACATTGTAGAAGCACTTTCCATATGAAATATGTTGTGAAAAATGCAAAGTTAACCTCAAAGGAAATGCAAAAATCTATTGGGTCTATAGAGAAAAAATTGAGATGTGACTGAGAGACATCAGTATTTTTCATTCATCAATCTCTAATTACTATATTTTTTAAAAGTTACAAAACACATTACATTCTAAATGTAATGTAAGAATTACAGTTATAGTGCCATGGTTGTATGGGATGTTTCTTCATACTTAGGAATTTATGGCATATCCATGAGATATATCAATATAATCACCTGTCCCCAGAAGATTGGACACTAAATAGAAGAGTAGGCAGGATTACAGAAACAGCCAAGTCCACTGTTACCCTGTTTCCTTAACTCCTGTAAAAGCAAATTGGATAAATTCATTGTGCAGTTCCACAACTTCCATTCACTTCCATGGGTGTCATGGAAACAGCAAGAAAGACAAAATGTACCATGGTACAATACCAGCCTTAACTTCTTAAGAGACTCTATCTTTAATGGAGGACCTGGAATAGAGGCTTCAATAGATGAACAATAATTGGGCAAAAATTCCAGCTAGATGGATTCCTATCTCTCTGAAATGTTTGTCCTATTGTTGTTTGTCTTGGAAAGAGTGGAACATAGCAAGCAGGCCTTACAAGTTCTACCTATGTGCAGGATAGGGGGCCACTCTGTCTAGCAGGACAGGAGTCAGAGATCCACTGGACCTCTGCTCTGGAGAAAGGTGTAGTCCCAGAGCTGGAACCTGCATCTGTTATTTTGGGCACATCATATAAATCCGCCACAAATGTCTAGGCTATAAATAACTCTTTAAAATTGGAAGATTTTGACATGTTGTTGCCTTTTAAAGGGATTGTCCAGGAATATAAAAACAAAGCTGTTACGCCGAGCGCTCCGGGTCCCTGCTCCTCCCCGAAGCGCTCGCGGTGTTTCTCTCCCTGCAGCGCCCCGGTCAGACCCGCTGACCGGGAGCGCTGCACTGACATGGCCGGCGGGGATGCGATTCGCATAGCGGGACGCGCCCGCCCGCGAATCGCATCCCAGGTCACTTACCTGTCCCGGTCCCCGGCTGTCATGCTCTGGCGCGCGCGGCTCCGCTCTCTAGGGCGCGCGCGCGCCAGCTCTCTGAGATTTAAAGGGCCAGTGCACCAATGATGGTGCCTGGCCCAATCACCCTGATTAGCTTGCACCTGTTCCATGCTCATATAACCTCACTTCCTCTGAACTTCCTTGCCGGATCTTGTTGCCTTAGTGCCTTGTGGAAGCTATTACTGTGTTACCCATGCTGTGTTCCTGACCTCCTGCTATTTCCATATTGACTACGAACCTTGCCGCCTGCCCCGACCTTCTGCTACGTCTGACCTTGCCTCTGTCTAGTCCTTCTGTCCCACGCCTTCTCAGCAGTCAGCGAGGTTGAGCCGTTGCCAGTGGATACGACCTGGTTGCTACCGCCACAGCAAGACCATCCCGCTTTGCGGCGGGCTCTGGTGAATACATAGTTACATAGTTACATAGTTAGTATGGTCGAAAAAAGACATATGTCCATCGAGTTCAACCAGGGAATTAAGGGGTAGGGGTGTGGCGCGATATTGGGGAAGGGATGAGATTTTATATTTCTTCATAAGCATTAATTTTATTTTGTTCCAGGAATGTATCTAATCCTGTTTTAAAGCTGTTAATTGTTCCTGCTGTGACCAGTTCCTGAGGTAGACCGTTCCATAAATTCACAGTCCTCACGGTAAAGAAGGCGTGTCGCCCCTTGAGACTAAACTTTTTCTTCTCCAGACGGAGGGAGTGCCCCCTCGTCCTTTGGGGGGGTTTAACCTGGAACAGTTTTTCTCCATATTTTTTGTATGGGCCATTAATATACTTATATACGTTTATCATATCCCCCCTTAAACGTCTCTTCTCAAGATTAAACAATTGTAACTCCTTTAATCGCTCCTCATAGCTAAGATGTTCCATGCCCCATATTAGTTTAGTCGCGCGTCTCTGCACCCTTTCCAACTCCGCAGTGTCCCTTTTATGGACAGGTGCCCAAAACTGAACAGCATATTCCAGGTAAGGCCGTACCAATGATTTATAAAGGGGGAGTATTATGTCCCTGTCCCTTGAGTCCATGCCTCTTTTGATACATGACAATATCCTGCCGGCTTTGGAAGCAGCAGCCTGACATTGCATGCTATTCTGTAGTCTGTGATCTACAAGTACACCCAGATCCTTCTCTACCAGTGACTCTGACAGTTTAATCCCCCCTAAGACATACGATGCATGCAGGTTATTAGTACCCAGATGCATAACTTTACATTTATCCACATTGAACCTCATTTGCCAAGTGGATGCCCAGACACTTAGTCTATCCAAGTCATCTTGTAACCTATACACATCCTCTATAGACTGTACCGTGCTACAAAGCTTGGTGTCATCTGCAAAGATAGAAACAGAGCTGTTAATACCATCCTCTATATCATTGATAAATAAATTAAACAACAGCGGGCCCAGTACTGAACCTTGGGGTACACAACTAATAACCGGGGACCAATCAGAGTACGAATCATTGACCACCACTCTCTGGGTACGATCCATGAGCCAGTGTTCAATCCAGTTACAAACTAAAATTTCCAAACCCAAAGACCTTAACTTACCTGTCAGACGTCTGTGAGGGACAGTATCAAACGCTTTAGCAAAATCCAGAAACACTATATCCACAGCCATTCCTCTATCAAGGCTTCTACTCACCTCTTCATAAAAGCAAATTAGATTGGTTTGACAACTTCTATCCTTAGTAAACCCATGCTGGCTATCACTTATAATACAATTATCCCCTATGTATTCCTGTATGTAATCCCTTATAAGTCCTTCAAACAATTTACCCACAATGCACGTTAAACTTACCGGTCTATAGTTTCCTGGGGAAGACCTAGAGCCCTTTTTGAAGATTGGCACCACATTCGCCTTGCGCCAGTCCCTTGGCACAATACCAGACACCAGAGAATCTCTAAATATCATGAACAGGGGTACAGATATTATACCAGTAGCTTCTTAGAACCGGTCCACCTGCACGGTCCACGCCAATCCCTCGCTGACACAGAGGATCCACTATCAGCTAGCCGAATCGTGACAAAAGCTAATTACTTCCAAAAAAAAGCACCACATATGTCCTCAGGTTGTGTGGGGTATTACATCTTGGCTCCAATCACTTTAAGGCTAAGTTTTTACTTGTTCTTTTGGGGGGGGGGAGCCAAGAAAAACGCCAATTCTGCCGCATGGCATTTTTTCAACCAAAAAATGCTGCGGCCAGATCAATGTAGATCAATGAGAAATCGCTAAATTCTTTTTCCACTTGGCGCTTTTCAGTTTGGTGACTTTTTAATCCTTTTGGCGTTTTTTTTTTCACTCTTTTTTTGGCGTTTTTCAGCTCCTTGGTGGTTTTGCAAAATCGCAGCATGTTGAGCCACTGGCATTTTTTCCCCTGAAAAACACCATGTGGGTTTTAACTTTGGCAATTTTTTCAGGCGGTTTTTATTCTCTTTTGGACTTTCAATCCAAAAAAGTGATGGAGATACCTTTTTTAATAACATTTCTTGGGGTACCATTAAAAAAATAATAATAAAAAAAAGATACAGTAGTTATGGAAAAAATTGTATTTAACAAAATTTTTCTTTTTTATAACTACATTTTAATACATTTTTAAGCAGGGATTAATTTATGTGGGCGGGCAGGGCACTAAAAATATAGCCGACAATAATAAAAATGTAGTGTGTGTATGTTTTTCACATATTATTCTTTATTTTCTAGGTGGTACTACTACTCCCAGCATGGAACACACGCTGTTCCATGATAGGAGTAGTAGTACCTGTACTAATTTACAGATCGCCCGGGTTCCGTTGCGATCCTTCTGTATAATGTATAGATGCTGCCGGACATTCTTCTATTGTCCCCTGCACTGACGTATATATACACACCTATTCATATTTCCCGCAGAGAGCTGTGATTGGCCAGATGGTTTCACCAAATATGAATAGGTGTATATATACGTCAGTGCAGGGGACCATAGAAGAGAAGCCACCCGCATCTATACATTATACAGAGGGATCACAGTGGGTGTCAGGAGTGACATCCACTGTGATCTATCCTTAACTGCAGGTACTACTACTCCCAACATGGAACAGAGTGTGCTCCATGATGGGAGCAGTAGTACCTGCAGTTAAGGAAAGATCACAGCAGGTATCACTCCTGACATCCGCTGTTATCATCCTTTCTATTGCAGAGATGTGGAGCGGCTTTCTCATGCGCTCGTATCTCTGCACTATACTCCGGCCAGTGATATGAATAGAACATCACTCACTCAAATTTCCCTCAGAGAGCTGTAATTGGCTACAACCATCTGGCCAATCCCCACTCTGGGCAGAAAATATGAATGAGTGATGTTCTATTCACATCACTGGCCGGAGTACAGAGCAGAGATGCGAGCATTGTATAGAGCCGCTCTGTATCTCTGCTATATTATGAATGATCGCATCGGGCAATATGTCTATTAGTACAGGTACTACTACTCCCACCATGGAACAGTGTGTTCCATGCTGGGAGCGGTAGTACTACCTATAAAATGTCAAAAAAGAGAGAAAAAAAAGTTAAACACACACACTTTATTACAAATTTATTAAAATTGTGTTATTAAAAATATAAAGTTTGTTAAATAATTTTCTTTTACATCACTACTGCATCCTTTTTTTTTTTTTTTTTCTATTGGTACCCAACAAGGAAATTGCACTGGTGTTTTTTCCAGGCGTTTTTTTCTGGTGTTTTTTTTTTTTTTTTTTTTTAAACCAAAAAAACGCAGGACAAAAAAACAAGTAGAAACTGAGCTGCAAAATCACACACATGACCTGAGGAAACGTATGATGCTGTTTTTTGGAAGAAATCAGCTCTGTTTTTCTAAACATGAATAACCCCTTTAAAGGAAATCTGTTGTCAGTATCACCCGCACTACAAGCCGATGTGACAGGAGAGTGCGGGTAATACTGATGACAGATTTCCTTTAAAGGAATTTGGCTAGGTGTCAGCATATCTTCAGTGTTCCTCTGCAAATGGTCCTGGATCAAAAACTAGGGTGTCTACAGATCATGTCCTTTAACCTTTTCATCCTTCTACCGTGTATGGTAAATTTTACATTATTATTGTACACCTCTGAAGGAAACACTTAAACAACACAATGTAACTCCAAGTCAATCAAACTTCTGTGAAATCATACTGTCCACTCAGGAAACAACACTGATTGACAATCAATTTCACATGCTGTTGTGCAAATGGAACAGACAACAGGTGGAAATTATAGGCAATTAGCAAGATACCCCCAATAAAGGAGTGGTTCTACAGGTGGTGACCACAGACCACTTCTCAGTTCCTATGCTTCCTGGCTGATCTTTTGGTCACTTTTGAATGCTGGCAGTGCTTTCACTCTAGTGGTAGCATAAGACGGAGTCAACAACCCACACAAGTGGCTCAGGTAGTGCAGCTCTTCCAGGATGGCACATCAATGCGAGCTGTAACAATATGGTTTGCTGTGTCTGTCAGCATAGTGTCCAGAGCATGGAGACGCTACCAGGAGACAGGCCAGTACATTAGGAGATGTGGAGGGCAACAACCCAGCAGCAGGAAAGCTACCTCTGCCTTTGTGCAAGGAGGAGCAGGAGGAGCACTGCCAGAGCCCTGCATAATGACCTCCAGCAGGCCATAAATGTGCTTGTGTCCACTCAAACGGTCAGAAAGACTCCATGAGGGTAATATGAGGGCCCGACGTCCACAGGTGGGGGTTGTGCTTACAGCAAAACATCGTGCAGGTCATTTGGCATTTGCCAGTGAACACCAAGATTGGCAAATTTGCCACTGGTGCCCTGTGCTCTTCACAGGTGAAAGCAGGTTCACTCTGAGCACATGTGACAGGCGTGACAGAGTTTGGAGAAGGCGTGGAGAATGTCCTGCATGTCTTGACGTCATCATGTCTTGCTCCATCCACCAACACCACATTGCACCACAGACTGTCCAGGAGTTGGCGGATGCTTTATTCCAGGTCTGGGAGGACATCCCTCAGGAGACAATCTGCCACCTCATCAGGAGCATGCCCAGGCATGGTAGGGAGGTCATACAGGCATGTGAAGGCCACACACACTACTGAGCCTCATTGTGACTTGTTTTAAGGACATTACATCAAAGTTAGATCAGCCTATAGTGTGGTTTTCCACTTTGATTTTGAGTGTGACTCCATATCCAGACCTCCATGGGTTGATTAATTTGATTTCCATTGATATTTTTGTTGTCAGCAAATTCAACTATGTAAAGACTAAGGTATTTCATACGATTAGTTCATTCATTCATATCTAGGATGTGTTATCTTATTGTTCCCTTAATTTTTTTGAGCAGTGTATTTATTTCTTGCTCCAACTTGCAGTTTTAAATGTTTTGTGCTATTCTATAGTTGAATCTCACATCTAATAGCTAAGACGCAGACACATGGTTTGTAGTGGACAGTTATATGTAACATTATAAATATCTACTTCACAAAATGGACAAGAAAACATTTCTAAATGCATGTAAGACCCACGCTGACTTTAGCAGACTTGACTGACTTGACTATGACTGACTAGACTTCACCCCTGTGGTTAACTGCCAGGCTTTGACATGGCTGCGTGGTTAGGCCTTGGTCTCTCTTATAACACCAGACACTCCAATAAAAATGAAAAACGTCTCATATGGCAGTGTTTCCTAAACAGAGCCTCCAGCTGTTGTAAAACAACAACTCTCAGTATTGCCGGACAGCCATTGACTGTCCTGCCAGGCAGGGAGTTTTGCAACAGCTGGAGGCACCCTGTTTGGGAAACACTGGCATAGGATTTTGGTGGAGTCAAGCGCCATTCTTGTATCCGGGTCCACCCCTATTCCAAATTCCTCATTTAGGCCGCAAATGCGCATGGCGCTCTCTCACTTCATAGCCCCGTCGTATTTCAAGGCAACAGATTAGGGCCAAATATGGGATATTCCCATACTCAGAAGTACTTGTGTTACAAATTTTTATTTTTTTTCTCCTTTTAACCCTTATGAAAAGGAAAAGTTGGGGTCTACACCAGCCTGTTGGTATAAAAAAAAAAAAAATTACACTAACATGCTGGTGTTGCCCCATACTTTTTATTTTCACAAGAGGTAAAAGGAAAAAAAGACCCCCAAAAAACGCAATTTCTCCTGAGTACGGAAATACCCCATATGTGTACGTAAAATTCTCTGCGGATGCACAACTGGGCTTTGGAGTGAGAGAGCGCCATCTTCATTTGCACAGCCCATTGTTCCAAAAACCTGTCAAATGCCAGTGGGGTGTAAATGCTCATTGCACCCCTTGTTACATTCCATGAGGGGTGTAGTTTCCAAAATGGGGTCACATGTGGGGGGGTTCCACTGTTCTGGCACCACGGGGGCTTTGTAAACGCACATGGCCCCCGACTTCTATTCCAACCAAATTCTCTCACCAAAAGCCCAACGATGCTCCTTCTCTTCTGAGCATTGTGGTTTGCTTGCAGATAACTTTGTATCCACATTTGAGGTGTTTCCATACTCAGAAGAGATAGGGTTACAATTTTTGGGGGGCTTTTACTCCTATTACCCCTTGTGAAAATGAAAAATTTGGGGTAACAGCATTTTATTGAAATTTTTTTATTTTTTTTTTATTTTTATGTCCCAATATAACAAAAGCTTTCCAATCACTTGTGGGGTGTAAAAAGCTCACTTTACCCATGGTTACATTCCTTGAGGGGTGTAGTTTCCAAAACTGAGTGCCATGTGTTTTTTTCACTGTTCTGGCATCATGGGGGCTTCCTAAATGCGACATGTCCCCCAAAAACCATTTCAGCAAAATTCGCTCTCCAAAAGCCCAATGTTGCTCCTTCCCTTCTGAGCCCCCTAGTGCACCCGCAGAGCACTTTACATCCACATGAGGTATTTCTTTACTCGAGAGAAATGGAGGTAAACATTTTGGGGGCATTTTCTCCTATTAACCCTTGTGAAAATTAAAAGTTTGGGGTAACACCAGCATTTTAGTGTTAAAAATCAAATTTTTCATTTTCACTGCCCACTTTAGCGAAAGTTCGTCAATCACCTGTGGGATATAAAGACTCAATTTACACCTTGCTACGTTCCTTGAGGGGTGTAGTTTCTGAAATAGTGTGCTTTGTGTTTTTTTTTTACTGTTCTGGCATCATGGGGGCTTCCTAAATGTAATATGTCCCCAAAAACCATTTCAGCAAAATGTCAATGTCGCTCCTTCCCTTCTGAGCCCTCTAGTGCACCCACAGAGCACTTAACATTCACATATGAGGTGTTTCCTTACTTGACAGAAAATTTATTACAAGTTTTGGGGGACCTTTTTACCTTTTACCCCTTGGGGCTACACCATGTTAGTGTAAAAAAATTGAGATTTTTCTCTTCCATTTTGCTGCTATTCCTGTGAAACACCTAAAGGGTTAACAAACTTTCTGAATGTCATTTTGAATACTTTAAGGGGTGCAGTTTTCATAATGGGGTCCATTACAACGGATTTCCAACATAGACCCTCATATTCACTTCAAAACATAACTGGTCCCTGAAAAATTCTGATTTTGACATTTTCGTGGAAAATTGCTGCTATACTTTGAAGCCCTCTGATGTCTTCAAAAAGTAAAAACATGTCAACTTTATGATGCCAACATAAAGTTAAAATATTGTATATGTGAATCAATATGTAATTTTTTTGGCATGTCCCCTTTCCTTACAAGCACAGTACTTCAAAGTTAGAAAAATGCAACATTTTCAAATTTTTCCTGAAATTTTCACATTTTTCACCAAGAAATGATTCAAGTTTTGAAGAAAATTTACCACCAACATAAAGTAGAATATGTCACGAAAAAACAATCTCGGAATCAAATTTACAAGTAAAAGCAACCCAGAGTTATTAAGGCATAAAGTGACAGAGGTCAGATTTGCAAAAAATGCTCCCGTCTTTAGGGTCATAATGGGATCCGTCCCCAAGGGGTTAAAGGCCTGAACATGAGAAAGACAAATCAATAAATAACATAGCACACTGTTAACCATTTAGGATACACATAATGAAAATGGACTCGGGACACTGTAATAGAGTCCGCCACACAGGACAGAAAGGGTACAGGAGAGCAACTCCTGTACTGGGCAACCACAAACTCCCCCTTTTAACAGAAGCTGTCCTCGGTGTTCAGTCGTGGAGGGCGGATGAGATTAAGTGACCACTGGAGGACACACAACAACAATTAGAGATGAGCAAACTTTTGAAAAATTCCCTTAAGGACCTTAAGGTTTTTTCCGCTTTTGCACTTTTGTTTTTTCCTCCTTACCTTTAAAAAATCATAATTCTTTAAATTGTGCACCTAAAAATCCACATGATGGTTTATTTTTTGCACCACCAATTCTACTTTGCAATGACATGAGTCATTTTACCCAAAATTCTACGGCAAAATGGATTAAAAAAATAATAATTGTGCGACAAAATTGAAAAAAAAAACGCCATTTTGTAAATTTTGGGGCCTTCTGTTTCTACGCAGTACACTTTTTGGTAAAAATGACACCTTCACTTTATTCTATGGGTCCATACAATTAAAATGATACCCTACTTATATAGGTTTGATTTTGTCGTACTTCTGGAAAAAAAATCATAACTACATCCACGAATATGTTTACATTTAAAATTGGAATATTCTGACCCCTATAACTTTTTAATTTTTCCACGTACAGGGCAGTATGAGGGCCAATTTTTTGCGCTGTGATCTGAAGTTTTAGTGGTATCATTTTTGTATTGATCGGACTTTAATGCTTTTTATTCATTATTTTGTGATATAAAAAGTGACAAAAAATACGCTATTTAGCATTTTGGATTTTTTTGCGCGTACGCCATTGACCGTGCGGTTTAATTAATTATATATTTACATCATTTGGACATTTCCACATGCGGCGATACCACATATGTTTATTTTTAAAGGGGTATTCCAGGCAAAAACTTTTTTTTATATGTCAACTGGCTCCAGAAAGTTAAACAGATTTGTAAATTACTTCTATTAAAAAATCTTAATCCTTCCAATAGTTATTAGCTTCTGAAGTTGAGTTACTGTTTTCTGTGTAACTGCTTTCTGATGACTCACGTCCCGGGAGCTGTCCAGCTCCTATGGGGATATTCTTCCATCATGCAAGGGATATTCTCCCATCATGCACAGCTCCCGGGACGTGACATCATCATTGAGCAGTTAGACAGAAAATTTCAGAAGCAAAAAACATCTGCTACGGGGCTTGATAAATCTCCTTCATAGTGTTTGAATGGCACAGCCTGGAGGTGACTGAACCATGAGGAGAGACCAAGAGACCATATAGTGTCTGAAAGGCACAGCCTGGAGGTGGATGAAGCATGAGGAGACCATATTGTGGCTGAATGGCACAGCCTGGGGGTGGCTGAAGCATGAGGAGACCATATAGTGGCTGAATGGCACTGCCTGGAGGTGGCAGCAGCAGCATCAGGAATCCTGAAAGTGACTCAGTGATAGAGTGGTGTGGTGGGTGGCAATACCAGTACCCGGTGACAAAGTTGGGTAAAAAAAAAAGGTCTGATGCAGATACATTTTTTAACTGGAGAGCAGCGCCTTAAATCTGTTTGGCACTATCCATATTTGTGAAGTGTTGGTGTGGCACCATGGTCAATCTAATCTCATGCATCAGGCATTGGTCCGTGTAAATCCTGGCTGATCCATGCCTGATTCATCTTCACAAAGGTCAGTCTGTCCACATTTTTCGTGGACAGATGAGTTCTCCTCGGGGTAACTATGGCCCCCGCAACACTTAACCCCTTAAGGATCGAGGGTTTTTCCGTTTTTGCATTTTCGTTATTTCCTCCTTGCCATTAAAAAATCATAACTCTTTAAATTTTACACCTAAAAATCCATATGATGGCTTATTTTTTGCGCCACCAATTCTACTTTGTAATAACGTCAGTCATTTTGTCCAAAAATCTACGTCGAAACGGAAAAAAAAATCATTGTGAGACAAAATTGAAAAAAAAAATAAAACGCTGTTTTGTAACTTTTCTGGGCTTCCGTTTCTACATAGTACATTTTTAGGGAAAAATTACAGCTTATCTTTATTCTGTAGGTCCATACTATTAAAATGATACCCTACTTATATAGGTTTGATTTTGTCGTACTTCTGGAAAAAATCATAACTACATGCAGGAAAATTAATACGTTTAAAATGGTCATCTTCTGACCCCTATAACTTTTTTATTTTTGCGTGTATGGGGCAGTATGAGGGCTCATTTTTTGCGCCGTGATCTGAAGGTTTTAGATGTACCATTTTTGCATTGATAGGACTTATTGATCGCTTTTTATTCATTTTTTCATTATATAAAAAGTGACCAAAAATTCACTATTTTGGACTTTGGAATTTTTTTGCGCGTACGCCATTGACCGTGCGTTTTAATTAACAATATATTTTTATAATTCGGACATTTCCTCACGCGGTGATACCATATATGTTTATTTTTATTTACACTGTGGTTTTTTTATGGGAAAAGGGGGGTGATTCAAACTTTTAATATGGATGGGGTTAAATGATCTTTATTTACTTTTTTTTTTCACTTTTTTTTGCAGTGTTATAGCTCCCATAGGGACCTATAACACTGCACACACTGATCTTTTACATTGATCACTGGTTTAACATAGGAAACCAGTGATCAATGATTCTGCCGCTTGACTGCTCATGCCTGGATCTCAGGCACTGAGCAGTCATTCGGCGATTGGACAGCGAGGAGGCAGGTAGGGACCCTCCTGCTGTCCTGTAAGCTGTTCGGGATGCCGCAATTTCGCCGTGGCTATCCCAAACAGCCCCCTGAGCTAACCGGCATACTTTCACTTTAGTTGAACGCCGCGTCTAAAGGGTTAATAGCGCGCGGCACCACAATGCCGCGCGCTATTAGCCACGGGTCCCCGGCCGTTGTTAGAGGCTGGGCCCGATCTGCTATGATGCGGGGCCACGCCGTGGCCCGGCGTTATAGCTCGGGAGCGGACACATGACGTTCCAGTACGTCATGTGTCCTTAAGGGGTTAAACATGGTATGCATGCCACCACCAGCTGGTTCGGGTCCTGCTCCATGTCTACCTGCTGCTAATGAGTTGCTTCACTATGCGGGTGAAGAAAGGTACTCATCAGTGACTGTAGACTCAGGCTGCGGCTGATGAAGCTGGTACTGCTCCTGCCACTCCACCCCTCCCCAACAGCCATGGCAATGTAAGGTGAGTGCAGGGGGTCCCCTGATTCAGACCTGTGGGAGGATGGACAATGGCGCCGATAGGCATTGGCCAATTGACTACATAGGACACCTCTGTAGTAGGTCAGTTTTTCCTCCCTCTCAGTGCGTGTAAAAAGGTCCCTATTTTGTGGCGGTAGCGAGGGACCTATAAGGTGGAGAGCCAGAAGTCATCCCGCGGCCAAATGGTGACAATTCGGCTGTCACTATGCAAGCAAGAGAGCATTTATCGTGCCATTTGTGCAAGTTACTTGGAGGGACTCCCTGCCTCCATCTCAACTGCATACTGCCATGGTGTCTCTCTGTCTTACCTTCCTCATAACCCTCTAGTTCCTCTGGAGGCTCCTGCTCCTCCTATCCTGTCAGATTACTAGAAAAACCTCCCAATTGGCAAAACCTTAACTGTGCTCCATTGTGCCCCTCCCCCTCCAGTTCAGCCCCCACAGGGCTCATGTGGCCATGAGATGTAGGCGCCACGTTTTCAGTGCCCTGACCAGCCATTGTTTACAACACGTGTTGTAAAAAATGAAGCAGTGGAATGACATTGCTCATTCCGTAATCCTGGTGCCTTACTAATAATGTGGCTTCCTCAAAGGGCAAGTGTCACGTATGAGCAGCCACTGGTTCACATTGAAGGTACACAGGGGAGTACCCCTATCCGCATAGATCATCAAGAAATCGTTGATGGCTTTTCTCTGTTCGTATAGTCGGTCCAACATATGGAGGGTGGAATTCCAACGTGTGGCAATGTCGCCAATCAGACAATGTTGGGGGATACCGTTCTGACGCTGCAGCTCAAGGAGGGTGTGCTTTGTGGTGTACGAGTGGCTGAAGTGCATGCAAAGTTTCCTCCCCATTGTTAGAATGTCTTGCAAATGGAAGGAACACTTCAAGAACCGCTTCACAACCAGATTGAACATGTGTGTCATGCAGGGCGCATGGCTCAGCCTTCCCAGTCACAGCGCATGCAAGATGTTCTTCCCGTTGTCAGTCACCATGGTTCCACCTGCCAGTTTTGGTGGAGTAAGCCATGCTCCGATTTCTTTAAGAACGACTTTTAGCAGTTCTTCCCCTGTGTGACTCAGTTCGCCAAGGAAAACCATGTGAAGAACAGCGTGACACCGCCGTGCCATGCACACATGGTATTCTGAAGGGTCACTGAGACTTGTCTGGGCAGTGGTGGCTGAGGACACAGAGGAGAATGAGGAGGCGGAGTCGCACGCTGTCACAGGACCAATGGCCTGAAAGTGTGGAGGAGGAAGCAGCATTACCTGTCCAAGTTGGTGTTATGGCTGTGCAGAAACCACATTCACCGCGTGAGCCGTAAAGGACATGTATTGTCCCTGACCGTAATTACAGCTCCAGATGTCGGCACTGCCGTGCACTTTGGTACACACCGACAGGTTCAAGGACTTCTCTTCCACAAAATTGTGCTGGGCTGGTACTGCCTTCTTTGCAAAGAAATGACGGCTTGGAACTCTCCACCTAAGCTCCGCACAAGCCATCAGTTCTCTGAAAGGTGCAGAGTCCACCACTTGAAAAGTGAAGGACTGCAGCACCAGCAACTTAGACAGGAGCACATTCAGCTTCTGAGCCGTTGGATTAGTGGGAGCATACTGTTGTCTCTTGTACATGGCTTCGCTGATGGATTGTTGGCAGAATGGCTTACTAAAGGTAGGAGGAGCAGGAGCATCTGGAGCGAACGAAGGAGGGTATGACACACAGCTCCATTCGGCTGAGGTGGTGGAATCTTGGCTGGCTGAAAGAGGGAGCGGCGTGCCACCGGGTGATGCAGCAAGCTGGACCACTACATCGGAGCCACGGTTCTCCCATGCTGCTTTAATCGGGGCTCAGCATAAGTTGACGCAGGGCCTTGGTGCCATCATTGGGACCCTGCTCACGCTTCACCTTCTGACGACATATCTTGCATGTGGCTATTTTAATCTCCCCCGGATGCTTGATGAAAAACTGCCACACCGCCAAGTAGCTGATTTTCCCACCAACAGTCCGCACTAATTGACTGCTACTGCCGCCGTCTTCAGGAACCCCTGTCCCTCTACCTCCCAGGGAGGTAGGCTGCCGCGAAGCAGAGAGTCTCCCCTGGGCACGTCTGGCTCCACAATATCCACTTCTGCAACCATGCTGACTGTCAACTATACTACCACCTTGCTGGCTCAGCTGCTGCCTCACGTGCAACCTGCAACTCTCTTCTCCTGATGATGATGAAGCCCCTTCTGCCCTCCTCTGGTTCCTCAACAGTCTCTGCTTCAGGACCCTGAACGCTCGCATCACCACCCCCCACATCAATCTCCTCATTACTACGTGTCCACCTAGTGAGGGAAGCGGCGGATTTCTCCTCCACTTCTTGGTTGGGCAGTAGCTGCTGACTGTCCTCTATTAGATCGCCTTCCCTGAATAGTGGAGCTGAACCCACAGCTTAAGGTACTTCTTTAGGGGAGGAAACAGCATAGGACAGATGCAATGGGAGGACAGGGACTACTCCCGAGCCATGCCAACTGAGGGTTGTGTCTGAAGAACCAACCAACTGTTGACTGGGGGTATCAGATGTCACTTGTGATGAAGTGGAAGACCGTGTTAACCAAATGGATAGCAAATGGATGGCAAATGGATAGCTGGTTGAGACATGACCGCTAACTGAAACCGGGAGCTCAGGCCTCTCTCTGTGACTCCTGCTCTCACTCCCCCTAGTCTGCTGCAACCTCTGCCTGATGATTTAGGCCTCTACCACTCCTCTGTGCATGTCCTGGCACTTCTCTGCCTTACATACTTAGTGCGTATATGAGAGAAGTACAGTATGCTTCACTACGCTTAAAACAGTATTTGTCTAGAACAGCATCATGTATGCACCTTTGGCTGTCCTTTATCAGTATCTAGGTTCTTGACAGATTAACAGCTACGAAGTAGTACACTGCTAAGGTATAGGTATGTGGTATGTACTTATGAGGGCAGAAAGTATGCTACAGTGCAATTATAAAAGTATCTGAGTACAACACCAGGCAGTGATTACTTTTGCCTGGACTTTCACAGTATCTAGGCCCTTGACAGATTAACAGGTACAAAATAGTACACTACTTACATGTAGGTATTTGGTATGCACTTATGAGGGCAGAAAAATGCACTACAGTGCGCTTAAAAAAAATGTATTGGAGTAAAACACCAGCTGGTGATTACTTTAGGCTGTCCTTTCACAGTATCTAGGCCCTTGACAGATTAATAGGTACAAAATAGTTCACCACTTAGATGTAGATATTTGGCATGCACTTATGAGGGCAGAAAAATGCGCTAAAGTATGCTTAACCCCTTAAGGACCAAGGGCGTACAGGTACGCCTTTGCTCCCTGGTACTTAAGGACCAAGGATATACCTGTACGCCCGTGGGAATTTCGGTCCCTGCCGCGCGCTGGGCGGGGACCGGACCGGGGTGACTGCTGATATCTATCAGCAGGCACCCCGCGCAAATGCCCAGAGGGGTCATCAGACGTCCTAGACACCCACGATCCCCTCGAAGCAATAGGAGTGAGGTGGCAGGGGTGCCACCCCTCCTATCTCTGCTATTGGTGGTCTAGACGCAACCACCAATAGCAGATCGGGGGTGGGGGGCTTTACTTTTGGTTTCCCCTTTCTGCCCACCCACAATATGCAGGCCAGGACGGGGAAACCGACATGGACCGGCGCCGAAGATCCGTCCATCGGCGACGCTCGGCGCTGGTCCGGTCCTGCAGGGCTGTCCGGAGAGGAGGTGGTCCGGTGGGACAGTGGTTCCGGGCTGCTATCTTCACCGGGGAGGCCTCTTCTAAGCGCTTCGGGCCCGGCCTCAGAATAGTCATGTTGCCTTGACAACGACGCAGAGGCGCATTCATTGCCAACGTACTTCTGCGTCATTGTCAAGGCAACGCCTCTATTCCGGGCCGGAAGCGCGGAGAAGAGGAGCCCCCGGTGAAGATAGCAGCCCGGAACCACTATCCCACCGGACCACCTCCTCTCCGGACAGCCCTGCAGGACCGGACCAGCGCCGAGCGGAGGTGAGTACTCAGAACTAAAGGGGGTGAGAGGGGGCTGGATGATGTCGAAGGCCGCAGTGGTCTTCAACCTGCGGACCTCCGGAGGTTTCAAAACTACAACTCCCAGCAAGCCCGGACAGCCGATGGCTGCCCGGGCTTGCTGGGAGTTGTAGTTTTGAAACCTCTGGAGGTCCGCAGGTTGAAGACCACTGAGGGCGGATGATAAGAGGATGATGGAGGGGGGGGGGATGTGGGATGATGACAAGAGAATGATGAAGGGGGGAGGGGGGTGGGGATGATGAAGGGGGGTGTGTGGGATGATGACAAGGGGATGATGAAGGGGGGATGTGTGGGATGATGACAAGGGGATGATGAAGGGGGGATGTGTGGGATGATGACAAGGGGATGATGAAGGGGGGATGTGTGGGATGATGACAAGGGGATGATGAAGGGGGGATGTGTGGGATGAGGACAAGGGGATGATGAAGGGGGGATGTGTGGGATGATGACAAGGGGATGATGAAGGGGGGATGTGTGGGATGATGACAAGGGGATGATGAAGGGGGATGTGTGGGATGATGACAAGGGGATGATGAAGGGGGGATGTGTGGGATGATGACAAGGGGATGATGAAGGGGGGATGTGTGGGATGATGACAAGGGGATGATGAAGGGGGATGTGTGGGATGATGACAAGGGGATGATGGGGGTCTGGATGATGACAGGTGGTGATGATGATGAGGATGATGACGGGGGTCTGGATGATGACAGGGGGGGGATGATGTATTTCCCACCCTAGGCTTATACTTGAGTCAATAACTTTTCCTGGGATTTTGGGTTGAAATTAGGGGTCTCGGCTTATACTCGGGTCGGCTTATACTCGAGTATATACGGTATGCAAAAGTCGTGAAACCCCTGTGGGGTATTAAGGCTCACTTTATTCCTTGTTACGTTCCTCAAGGGGTCTAGTTTCCAAAGTGGTATGCCATGTGTTTTTTTTTTGCTGTTCTGGCACCATAGGGGCTTCCTAAATGCAACATGCCCCCCAAAAAACATTTCTGAAAAACGTACTCTCCAAAATCCCCTTCTCACTCCTTCGCTTCTGAGCCCTCTACTGCGCCTGCCGAACAATGTACATAGACATATGAGGTATGTCCTTACTTGAGAGAAATTGTTCTACAAACATAAGTATACATTTTCTCCTTTTACCCCTTGTAAAAATTCAAAAATTGGGTTTACAAGAACATGCGAGTGTAAAAAATGAAGATTGTGAATTTTCTCCTTCACTTTGCTGCTATTCCTGTGAAACACCTAAAGAGTTAAAACACTTACTAGATGTAATTTTGAATACTTTGGGGGTGCAGTTTTTATAATGGGGTAATTTATGGGGTATTTCTAATATGAAGACCCTTCAAATCCACTTCAAACCTGAACTGGTCCCTGAAAAATAGTGAGTTTGAAAATTTTGTGAAAAATTGGAAAATTGCTGCTGAACTTTGAAGCCCTCTGATGTAAAAGTAAAAAAGTAAAAACACATCAATTTTATGATTCAAACATAAAGTAGACATATTGGAAATGTGAATAACATTTTTTTTTTTTTTTGGAATATCCATTTTCCTTAAAAGCAGAGAGCTTCAAATTTAGAAAAATGCAAAATTTTCACATTTTTCATCAAATTTGGGGATTTTTCACCAAGAAAGGATGCAAGTTACCATAAAATTTTACCACTATGTTAAAGTAGAATATGTCACAAAAAAACTATCTCGGAACCAGAATGATAACTAAAAGCATTCCAGAGTTATTAATGTTTAAAGTGACAGTGGTCAGATGTGCAAAAAACACTCTGGTCCTAAGGTGTAAAATGGCCTGGTCCTTAAGGGGTTAAAAATACGCATTTTTGTACTACACCAGCAGTACACAGTCGCTGTGTACTAAACCCGAAATTGTACTCTCTCAGGTTATTAGGAATGGACTGCTTAGTATTATACCATCTACAGATTAGTATAACCTGCATATTTTTTGTGGAACAAAGACACAGAATTTTGCTGCAAAATTATTCCTGCCTCCTCTGTTAAGGTTTATGAAGTTGAGGCAGCTTGTTGAAATGTATGAGGCAAAACTCAGCTATCTGCCCCTCTCTGCAATACAATGCTGTAGAAAGTGACTGGGAGGTTCATGGCTGCAGTAAAAATTATTTTCAGTGAAAAAAAAGCACTGATCTCTGTCCACAAGAACACTGATGAGACTAGGAGGTGAATCACTGCTGTAATAAGCTTTTCTGTGTAACACACACACACACAGGCTGTTTGTCCTATCTCTCTGCAGTTTAATGAATGTAATGACGAGCGGCAATATGGCTACAGATTATATAGGGCTGTGACATCACAGGGGTGACTGGCTGCTGATAGGCTGCGTCCTGCCTGTGATTCAGGGTCATCCCACGTACCTGCCTTCCCGCCTTCCCAACGTTCTTTTCCACATGTACTGTCATGTGAATCCGCCATTTTAGATGGCCTGGAGCCTGGACGGCACTCAATGGAGTTTAATGAAGTGATATTCACATTTGTTGTGAATCAAATTTTTCATAAAATCCCTAACAAATTTGGGTTTGTCAGCTCCGATTCGCTCATCTCCAATAACAATAGTAAAGACAGTTCCTGGGGTATTGCATCAATGTCCTTCACAGGGCTGATCAACTGGGGAAGAGTCCATGTGGCATTTTGAACAACGTCCATACATGTTCAAACATTAGGGTCTTTGAACTAAGATGATATGAACAACATTTTGATGCGGTTTCCTTTGGCTTTGCAACTGCTTTGTGGTAAGTTGCTTTGGATCGGGCTGCCTGAGGCTCTCTACCGGGATGCCTGTGCTAATGGGGCCCATCGGAATAAGCTACTTCTTCGCATTACATTTGGTTAGCAGTTAATTACCTTTTACAACACATGACAATATTACATATGCACACAATAGCTCTGCCACTTTTATATGTGCTACCTATCACCTTCAGAGGATCTCTCTGGCCACAAGAGAACCCTGTGCACAGTGGACAGGAAAATAATAGACATTAGGTATGACACATTTTATGAACTGGATATACATGGACTATATGGCTACAGTCCTAACTGAATATGACATGCGACTATCACAAAATATACTATATACATTACTGACTAATGTATATTTGGACTGACTTTCTGTACATGAAATTACTCAAGAATGAGGCTCTCTAATGACTAGACAACAGTATGTTTTTGTCTACTGACTTCTATATAGATGAGTGTCATGTACACTAACATGCATATCATGACAATGAGGTAAGTAGATATGCTTCTCCTGACAGATTCAGGATACCTCCTGTACAAATGCCATGGATAGAAATAACATTAGACAATATACAGGGTGGGCCATTTATATGGATACACCTTAATAAAATGGGAATGGTTGGTGATATTAACTTCCTGTTTGTGGCACATTAGTATATGTGAGGGGGGAAACTTTTCAAGATGAGTGGTGACCATGGCGGCCATTTTGACGTTGGCCATTTTGAATCCAACTTTTGTTTTTTCAATTGGAAGAGGGTCCTGTGACACATCAAACTTATTGGAAATTTCACAAGAAAAACAATAATGTGCTTGGTTTTAACATAACTTTATTCTTTCATGAGTTATTTACAAGTTTCTGACAACTTATAAAATGTGTTCAATGTGCTGCCCATTGTGTTGGATTGTCAATGCAACCCTCTTCTCCCACTCTTCACTCACTGATAGCAACACCGCAGGAGAAATGCTAGCAGAGGCTTCCAGTATCCTTAGTTTCAGGTGCATAGGCAATTGCCTTCAGATGACCCCAAAGATAAAAGTCTAAGGGGGTCAGATCAGGAGACCTTAGGGGCCATTGAACTGGCCCACGATGACCAATCCACTTTCCAGGAAACTGTTTCTCTAGGAATGCTCGGACCTGACACCCATAATGTGGTGGTGCACCATGTTGCTGGAAAAACTAAGGGAACGTGCCAGCTTCAGTGCATAAAGAGGGAAACACATCATCATGTAGCAATTTCGCATATCCAGTGGCCTTGAGGTTTCCATTGATGAAGAATGTCCCCACTATCTTTGTACCCCATATACCACACCATACCATCAATTTTTGTGTTCCAACAGTCTTGGAGGGATCTATCCAATATGGGTTAGTGTCAGACAAATAGCGGTGGTTTTGTTTGTTAACTTCATCATTCACTTAAAAGTTTGCCTCATCACTGAACAAAATCTTCTGCGTAAACTGAGGGTCCTGTTCCAATTTTTGTTTTGCCCATTCTGCAGCACTTGAAACTACGGATACTGGAAGCCTGTGCTAGCATTTCTCCTGCGGTGTTGCTATCAGTGTGTGAAGAGTGGGAGAAGAGGGTTGCATTGACAATCCAAGACAATGGGCAGCACATTGAACACATTTTATAAGTGGTCAGAAATTTGTAAATAACTAATGAAATAATAAAGTTACATTAAAACCAAGCACATCATTGTTTTTCTTGTGAAATTCCCAATAAGCATGATGTGTCACATGACCCTCTTCCTATTGAAAAAACAAAAGTTGGATTCAAAATGGCCGAATTCAAAATGGCCGCCATGGTCACCACCCATCTTGAAAAGTTTCCCCCCTCACATATACTAATGTGCCACAAACAGGAAGTTAATATCACCAACCATTCCCATTTTATTAAGGTGTATCCATATAAATGGCCCACCCTGTAGATATTTTGTGCAAACATTTTATATACACTTTATTGCAAGGTGTCTCAGTGGTTTAACTTCACAAAAATACTTATTGTGGTACAGAGTTATGCAAGACAGTGACCAATATATTACTCTTTAAATGAATTTTAGTACCTACAGTTCTGGTACGTAAGAATCTGTAGTAAAGGATCAAGGCTTTAAGCCGGGCACATAAACTTACACAGAGTTGTTACAAAGAGTTCTTGGTTAGTCCACCAGGTGCATTTCTTGAACCTGTTAAACAACAGTGGTACTTCCACAAAACAATTGTAAGTCTCGCGACTTGGTAGTAAAAGAAACACAATCACACATGTAAGCTTTATCCTGGAAATTTGCCATCCCAGCCTTGCCTGTCAGAGTGTTTCCTAAGCTTGGACATGTAGTGGGGACCATGTGACTGTGCACCCTCTAAGAGACTGACTTGTGTTTCAAGACATGTGAGAAAGCTTGGAATCAGTGATGGTAGGGCTCACCGTGACTACCATGTGTACCGCAGCAGCTTGCGCCACTGGGGGACAAAGTGCTGGTGCCTGTTGGGCCGGCCAAACCTTCTCATCTGCAGGAATAGGCTGAGGCACTTTAGTTGGTGCCGATGAGCAGGCCAAACCTCCTCAACGCCAGGAGTGGGCCGGGGAACATCTGAAGACATCTTGCTTGTTCCGGGTACCTCGGGCAGGAACTCTACTTCTTGATAGGTACCTTTGGCATTAGGGAACAGCATGATGGAAAATGGACGAAAGGAAGTTGAGAGGGGTTCTCTGGACGGGCTGCTGGAACTGGGGGATGGGTCTTCCCTGGCAGGGATAGAAGGTACTGCCTCGTGTATCGGATTATTTGCGACTCGTCGCCGAATACCCACCGGGGCAGTGGTGATGACTAGGGGCATGCCGTGGGCTTCTGGACCTGGGGGCAGGCTCTTGGCTAGGAGTAGATGAAGGGGTAGAAAAGGCAGCCTCCGCCGGGGGACTCACATCCAGCTCCTCGGTGTAGATCTCTGCCCAGGATGAGATCCACCATGTTGCTCTCTCCACTGACTACTGGCAGACTTAAGAGGTCCAGTAGGGCTGTTCCCTTTATAGTGTTTCTCGGCAATATGGCCGCAGGCCGGAAGTGCGTCAGCGTTGCGTCCCCAACTTCCTCTCCCCGACAACAAGGTTCAGATTTTTCTGGTTCCCCTTAGGATTCGAGACGGCAACTTGACTTCCACTCCCAGGGGCGACCAGCACAGGACTTTTTTGCGTGCTTCTCCTCCACATTTTTAACTCTTTCAGGTACAACCAGCATTTTGCTACACAGCATAGCTTCGGCACGTATTTTACATATGGCAGGCACAACTTTTATACGGTTCACAATGGCAGACAATAAATATTTCTTCACCTTCCTCTCTATTTCACAAGTGTCTTGCAAAAAACAAGTTTCACTGACAAAGTCCCGTACACTTTCTGGTGAAAATATCTCTGCAATACTGGACAGAGTTCAGACTGGGCCACATTTTGCATAAGGCACACACCAATATCCTGTTTGTAGGATGCCAAAAGTTGTGGTGAGGTTGGGACGAAAGGGCAGATGTTACCACCCTAGGGGCAGATGGCATTAACCCCTTGTGTTTGTGAAGCCAGGGCGCAGTTATCCTCTAGACCACCCGAGGTATGGCCGCTGGTTTATGGGCTAGGCGGGGGGCAAATAATCACTCAGATGCAAAGTTAGGGAACAACAGCAGCTTTACTGAGGCAGACAGATGGAATAGTCTTTACAGCTCAGTTAGGCCCAAGGAGATGACCAGTGACTCTAGGAGACTTGCGTGCTCGCTAGGACTTTTAGTGGACTTGGACTGAATTATGCAGGTCTAGCAGACTTGACTGACTTGACTATGACTGACTAGGCTTCACCCCTGTTGTTGTTTACCAGGCTTTGACATTCATCTGAAGGGGCACTTGGTGATTAAAGTGTGGCTGCATGGTTAGGCCTAGGTCTCTCTTAGAACACCAGACACTCTCAGATCTTGACTGTACTGTAGCTCAACAGGTCTTAGGCTAAGTTTCCACTTCTTTTTTTTTTTTCTGAGAGTTTTTGGAAAACTGCCACTGCAGTTTTTGAGCCAAAGCCAGAAATGTATTAAAAAGGAATAGGACATAAAGGAAGGACTTATACTTCTCCTCCCTTATGGATCCACTTCTGACTTTGGCTCAAAAGCTGCAGTGGCAGTTTTCCAAAAACTACCAGAAAAAAAACCAAGTGGAAACTTAGCCTAAAACTGAAACTTAACTAACTCTCCCCTTGATTTATAAGGGAGCAATTTGGAGGGGTCTTATAGGTCACCACACAAGTCACCTGGTCACTGACACCTTCCCAGGATACACAGGACTTGGTAACAACATTTAAAAGGCATATGAACATTAGAAAGACAAATCAATAAATAACATAGGACACTGTTAACCATTTAGGACACACATAATGAAGGTAGACTCAGGGGACACTGAAATAGAGTGCACCACAGGACAAAAAGGATACAGGAGAGCAATTCCTGTACTGGGCCACCACACTGTGTATAGCTACTGCACTTCTCATATGGCTTGATGGAGATGTTGCTTTATTGTGTTGCAACAGATTTTACATTGGGCTTAACCTGGCGGCAACGTCTAAGTAATTGTGCATTCAAAAGTGGTATGCACTTTCCTACAGGGAATCTTTATGGTCACTAGCCTAATAATAGTCTTTATAAGCAACAGTTAACATGTGGATTAATATAAGATACAGAATTGAGGCATCAAGGCAGAAGACAGAAATTTTATCAGAACAAGCAAATATTGTGGCTGGTGAAGTTCCTGCACAATGTCATACATGCAAAAAAACAGGGCATGCAGAGCTCTTTCAATATGGAATTCTATAGTTATGTCTTGGTAAGCAGCAGTAAGGAGAACATGGTCAATAAGCCGGGTCAACATCAGATCTAGCAAACAGGCAATAATGTTTACATTGATCAGAAACCTAAAGGACCTAATTGCTTAAACACAGAATGAAGGGCAGTGGACCTTAAGTAGACTGTGCATTAACTGGAGTTCTTTGCTGAGCACTGGCTTTTTAAGAAACTAGGAGTCAAGATGCACAAGCGATCCTAGAGAGAGAGCAGAGGTGAAATACCTGATAAGAAGAACGGTGGTCAAAGATGATCAAGTCAATGGAGCAGTGGATGGGAGCAATCCACCAGGCATAGGTAAGAATAGGGTAGTGGAACATCACAGCAGTTTTTTCGCATCCGTTATATTTTTTGATCATCGGTTATTTTATTGATCATTATTCCTTCCTACACTAAGTTTCTAAGCTTAGAAGGTCTCCATCGGAAAGACTTAATCATGTAGCATATCATCAACCAAACTATGACTAATTCAAAAACCTTTTCTGTGTACCCTTTAGGATATGAATGACTCTAACAGGGTTTCTCTTGTAAAGTGACACACACACACAGGCCAAAAGGTTTTTTACGAGGACTCTCTCAGAAAGTCTCTCATTAGCTTAATGAGCTGCCAAGGCTACAACTTTCTGCAGGCAAGTGCTGAGTGCAGCACCTTTTTTTCTCTTTATGATTCAGAAAATACAGCAACAAGTTATATCTCAAAGGGCTTCTGATTTCAATGGGCAAACAAATACACTAGAGCCCAGCAAGAAGTCAGCAATCACAACCCTTTTCCATATTCCCAACTAATACATCAGCTTTTTCATCGCTGTTTTGCACGGTACAAAGTAATTGATATTGATTTAGAGAATTAATGGAGATAACTTTGGAGTAGATGGGTCTTGTAATTAGTGCTGGATCATTGCCCTTCACTGTGTATTAACTTGCATCATGCAGCAACTTCACGTGCATATTAAATGCTCCCTGCTGCTTCGAACATTGAAACGCTTAAGTGACTGATGGTAACGCATGGCTGTGAAATGTCCTATTTATAATAACATGTTATAGGTCTGTTTAAATGCTTGTGATTGTATTTTGTAAACACAATTTCACAAAGATGAAATATACTTACACTCTACTTTTAACCAATACATTCCTTTTTCCTTCCATATTTTCCATAACCAAGAAGTATTTTTCATCGTCTCTGCTATCTATTATGATTCAAGAGTCCTACTCAGAACATACTTTTGTGGCCCCTGCTCATAAGGGCTTATACACCAAAAATTAGGAAAGGAACGGGATTTTTAAGCCTCTGTTGGCTTCTGTAGAGGACAATGTGGGTACATACCATCCAATACAGTTATCCTTCAACTTACAATGACCTCAACATACAATATTTTCAACATACAATATTTTCAACATACAATGTTTTTTTCCAAACCATTGTAACTTGAAACCAGACTCAGCATACAATGCTACGGACAGTCCAGATTTGCGAAACATGTCAATGGCTGAAGGAACTGACTAGTCTGAATGGACATTCACTGGTAAAATACCTGTATTACTGAAGCATATGCACTGAATTCCTGTCTGATAGCACCCCTTACAGTGCAGGGAGGTACTACATGTTCTGAACTACTCTTAACTAGTGTTGAGCGGCATAGGCCGTATTCGAATTCGCGAATATTCGCGAATATATGGACGAATATTCGTCATATTCGCGAATATTCGCATAGTCGTAATATTCTCGTTTTATTTTCGCATATGCGAATATTCGCGTGTGCGAAAATTAACATATACGAAAATTCACATATACAAAATTAGCATAAGCGGAAATTCGCATATGCAAAAATTAGCATATGCAAATTTTCGCATATCCGAAAATTCGCACACCGGTCTCACACAGTAGTATTAGAGCCTTCTTACACCACATAAGCTGGAAGCAGAGAGGGATGATCACTGTGATGTGTAATGTGAAAAAAATAAAAAAAAATAAAATAAAAAAACGAATATTCGTAATTACGAATATATAGCGCTATATTCGCGAATATTCGTGAATTCGCGAATATGCGATATTCGCGAATAAAATTCGAATTGCGAATATTCGCGAGCAACACTACTCTTAACCTCTGCCACAGTTACCTGCTCCTTTGGACACCAGGTAAGGGTGGCTTCATGTTACTTTTTTAGGACACTGTGTGTACTGTACAAGACCCTGAAGAATCTCCTTTCCTCTACATAGACAGTGAATTACAGGTTCCAGCAGCTCTTTCTTACTTTTATATGTAAGGACTTGCTTTATCTATATTAGTTATCTACTCATTTTTGTCTAATCCTCCCTTTTTCTTATTTTTGGATGACATTTGGATGGCTCCAGAACCAATTACCAGGTTTCCATAGAGATATGGTCTCAACATACAATAGTTTCAACATACACATTGTTCGTCCTGGAACCAATTAACCCCTTCATGACCCAGCCCATTTTCACCTTCAGGACCTGGGCATTTTTTGAAAATCTGACCACTGTCACTTTAAACATTAATAACTCTGGAATGCTTTTACTTATCATTATGATTCCGAGATTTTTTTTTCGTGACATATTCTACTTTCTGTTATTGGTAAAATTTCACTGATATTTGCATCCTTTCTTGGTAAAAAATCTAATAATTCCATGAAAATTTTGAAAATTTTGAATTTTTCTATGTTTCAAAGTCTCTGCTTGAAAGGAAAATGGATATTCCAAATAAATTACATATTGATTCACATAAACAATATGTCTACTTTATGTTTGCATAAAAAAATTGACAAGTTTTTACCTTTGGAAGACACCAGAGGGCTTCAAAATTCCGCAGCAATTTTCTAATTTTTCTCAAGATTTTCAAAATCGTACTTTTTCAGGGACCAGTTCAGGTTGAAAGTGGATTTTAAGGGTCTTCATATTAGAAATACCCCATATATGACCCCATTATAAACACTGCACCCCCCAAAGTATTCAAAATGACATTCAGTAAGTGTTTTTACCCTTTAGGTGTTTCACAGGAATAGCAGCAAAGTGAAGGAGAAAATTCTAAATCTTCATTTTTTACACTCGCATGTTCTTGTAGACCCAATTTTTGAATTTTTACAAGGGGTAAAAGGAGAGAAATCACCCTAAAATTTGTAACCCAATTTCTCTCGAGTAAGGAAATACCTCATATGCATATGTAAAGTGTTCGGCGGGCGCAGTAGAGGGCTCAGAAGGGAAGGAGCAACAATGGGATTTTGGAGAGTGAGTTTTTCTGAAAGGGTTTTTGGGGGGCATGTCCCATTTAGGAAGCCCCTATGGTGCCAGAACAGTGGACCCCCCCACATGTGACCCCATTTTGGAAACTATACCCCTCATGGAATGTAATAAGGGGTGCAGTGAGCATTTACACCCCACTGGCGTTTGACAGATATTTGAAACAGTGGACTGTGCAAATGAAAAAAAATATTTTTCCTTTTCACAGACCACTGTTCCAAAAATCTGTCATACACCAGTGGGGTGTAAATGCTCACTGCACCCCTTATTACATTCCGTGAGGGGTGTAGTTTCTAAAATGGGGTCACATATGGATATTTATTGTTTTGCGTTTGTCAGAACTGCTGTAACAATCAGCCACCCCTGTGCAAATCACCTCAAATGTACATGGCGCACCCTCCCTTCTGGGCCTTGTTGTGAGCCCCCAGAGCACTTTGCGCCCACATATGGGGTATCTCCGTACTTGGGAGAAATTGCATTACAAATTTAGAGGGTCTTTTTTCCCTTTTACCTCTTGTGAAAATGAAAAGTATAGGGCAACACCAGCATGTCAGTGTAAAAAATAATTTTTTTTTTTACACTAACATGCTGGTGTAGACCCCAACTTCACCTTTTCATAAGGGGTTAAAGAAGAAAAAGCCCCCCAAAATTTGTAAGGCAATTTCTCCCAAGTACGGTGATACCCCATATGTATCCCAAAACTGTTGCGCTGAAATACGACAGGGCTCCAAAGTGAGAGAGCGCCATGCGCATTTGAGGCCTGAATTAGGGATTTGCATAGGGGTGGACATAGGGGTATTCTATGCCAATGATTCCCAAACAGGGTGCCTCCGGCTGTTGCAAAACTCCCAGCATGCCTGGACAGTCAATGGCTGTCCGGCAATACTGGGAGTTGTTATTTTGCAACAGCTGGAGGTTCCGTTTTGGAAACAGTAGCGTACCAGACGTTTTTCATTTTTTTGGGGGGAGGGGGGCTGTGTAGGGGTATGTGTATATGTAGTGTTTTTTACTTTTTATTTTAGGTTAGTGTAAGTGTAGTGTAGTGTTTTTAGAGTACAGTCACATGGGCTGAGGTTCACAGCAAGTTTGCCGCTGGGAGTTTGAGCTGCAGCGCAAAATTTGCTCCATCTCAAACTTGCAGCACTCACTGTAAACCTCCGCCCATGTGAGTGTACCCTGTACATTCACATTGGGGGGAGGGGGCAAACATCCAGCTGTTGCAAACTCTGAGCAGGCCCTTTGGCTGTCCGTGCATGCTGGGAGTTGCAGTTTTGCAACAGCTGGAGGCACACTGGTTTGGAAACACTAAGTTAAGTAATAAACTTTGTAATAAACAAAAGTGTTTTGCAACCAAACTTAGTGTTTCCAAACCAGTGTGCCTCCAGCTGTTGCAAAACTACAACTCCCAGCATGCATGGTCTGTCAGTGCATGCTGGGAGTTATAGTTTTGCAACAATTGCAACAGCTGGAGGCACTGAGGTAGGAAACGGACAATGTTTCCCAACTAGTGTGCCTCCAGTTGTTGCAAAACTACAACTCCCAGCATGCCCAGACTACCCAGGCATGCTGGAAGTTGTAGTTCAGCAATATATGAAGGATCAGATGTTGCCGAACTACAACTTCCAGCATGCTTGGGCAGGCTGGGCATGCTGGGAGTTGTAGTTTTGCAACATCTGGAGGTCCACAGTTTGGAGACCACTGTATAATGGTCTCCAATCTGTGCTCTTCCAGATGTTAGAGAACTACAACTCCCAGCATGCCTGGACAGACTGAGCATGCTGGGATTTGTAGTTTTGCAACATCTGGAAGAGCACAGATTGGAGACCATTATACAGTGGTCTCCAAACTGTGGACCTCCAGATTTTGCAAAACTGCAACTCCCAGCATGCACAGAAAGCCAAAGGCTGTCTGGGCATGCTGGGAGTTGCAGTTTTGAAACTCCCAGAGGCAGCAGTGAGATCGCTTTACGGGGATCTCACTGCTGCCAATGAAGATGCCGCCCTGCTGCCGGAAACTCACCTCCGGGACGCACCACCGCCGGGACCGCCTGGAGGACGACGCTCGCGCCGGGACCACTCGGGACACCGCATGGCCGGGTAAGTGACGCCGGGGGATGGGTAAGGGATACTTAGTAGAGCGGTGTGTTTTTCGGATCCCCGTGATCGGGACTCACACACTGCGCTGCTAAGTATTCTCATAGCGAAACGCTGCTATCAGCTAGTCAGATTTGACAAGCTGATAGCAGCGATTGCTGGGGTGGGGGGGGTGGGGGATGAAACCCCCCGTGTTCGCATGGTAAGATGGCTGGCTATCAGTGATAGCCACCATCTTACCGGGCACTGCGGGATGCCGCGAGTAGCGGCAAAAATGTTCATGAAGTACCTGTATGTCATGGGTCGGGAACACCTTGCCACTCATGACGTACAGGTATGTCATAGGTCGGGAAGGGGTTAATATTGTAGCTTGAGGGACCACTGTAGACCATAGTAGAATTTTCTGTACTGTGACAACACCTCCACACAAACAAAAGGTATCCTACCTAAGTACAGGAAGTGCCATAGAAATCATAATTGGGTGATGTGCATGAATCCTTGCAGTGCAAACAAATCAGGAAAAGGAAAACATAATTTTTTTTTAAATAAGTATATTTAAAATAGTTCAAGATTTTGGATTTATTACTTTAAAGGGGTACTCCGGTGGCCAATGTGTTTTTTTAGTTTCTACTTACCCTTGCAGGCGACTTTTCTTCTTATCTCTGGTCTCGTGCTTGCTCTCTGTTTGTCTTTCTTTTCCTTTCATTGCACAAGTGTGTCCATATAGTGTAGCATCTATTTCTGATTTGCCTTTGTTTTATAAACTACAGCTCCCAGCATGCCTTGTAGCCTGTCTCCTCTTTCAGCGCCTTGCCCAATTTATTTTGCATTACCACCAAGCCCTGTTTGTGGCTGGCTTTTTCCCCCCCTTTAGCATGCCCTTTCCCCGCCCTGCTCATTAGTATACTTTGCCTCTTTTTTTTTTCTATCTGGTCTGGATGTGTGCTTATAATTTGTTGTTAGGTAAGCACATTGTTAGCCCAATCATCTGGGTCCGTGACACGTGATCAGGATGTCGGCCAGTCAGCGTGTAACACTCACGTTTCAGTAAACTTGAACACTGATGATAGTTAATCCGCTGGACCTGTGTGGCAGATGACTCGGACCGTACCAGGGAGTGGAGTCTAAGGTGCCGCTGGTTTTCACAAAGCGGGATGGACTTGCTGCGGCAGGCGGCACCCAGGTCCCTACCCGTAACATGGCCCGACCACAAAGGCGGCTGAGGAGATTTAAGGCACAGGTGGGATTCGGCAACTCGTGGTCAGGATAGCAGAAGGTCAGGGCTGGCGGCACAGTAGCGCAGTCAGGAACGTAGCAAGTGGTCAGTAGGCAGGCGGCACAAAGTCAGATCATGGCTATCCATCCTCCCGCTGTCATCTTGTACTGTGAGCCGTGAGCACAGGGCTGCCTGACAGCGGGAGGAGACATCCTTCCTCCCGCTGTCATCTTGTACTGTGCAAAAAGACCAGGTGAGAACTGAACTCCCAACCAATCACGAAACAACAATAATTCAATGAATATTCATTACGGGGGGGGGGGGGGGTGTAAAAGTGGCAAAACCATTCCAGGAGGAAATAAAACAGCAACACCTGTGGCACAGACGTCTTGTTCACAACATTGAACAAACATGGCTGTGAGTGTGGACGGCAATCAAAAGCAACCAGAAAAGCTACTGAACTTCCATCACAGAAGTGAGGTCAGTAAAAAAACAGACATACTGTGGACAGACGTATAATATGAATTACCCCTTTAAAGAGTACCTGTCACTAAACTAAACTTAATATATATATTTTTTCACAATAAAGTTTATTAAAGCTTTCAGTAACAAAACAACTATAGCATACTTTGCAGGTTGGGAAGGACATATTTAACAAAAATTTCACCATAAGTCAACATAATAGGAACAAAGGTATATGAATACTTTGCGGTCAGGACTTTTTTTTTTTTCCATAGGGGAGTATCAGTTGGGAAACAGTGTCATATGAAAGGGCAATATGAAGTCAGCCTTCAACCTGCGAGAGAGGCTATTACAGCAAGGAGGTTGGCAACATGCTTGCTCAAGCCGCCGCAGGGCGAAGTCGCATTATACAGGGGACAAGTACAAAAAGTTTTGCAGTACTTGACCAGATATCAGGTCCCAGGCAGGTATACATGTGTCAACGAACAAAAAATTACAGTGGAAGGAGGAGGAAAGGGATGGAAAAGAGCATAGGTGAGGGGTAACAGAAGAGGAATGGAAGAAAGAAAGGGAGGGGAGCAGAGGTAAAGATGAGGGAGAGGAAGAGGTCTGACCAGCAATCCGGAGGAGTTCCAGGCAGGGTACGAACATCAGGGTCACTCAGGCAGTCAATACGAGGGTGTCGAAGGTAATGAAATTAATATTCAGGGAGTGGCAGAAGGCTGTGAGGCTGTGTAGTAATGTACAGGGTTTCAAAATCGGTCGAGGATATGAATTCTGACCAGGGCCTCCAAATAGCATTATAGCGATCCAGCTGTTAATGGGAGTCGGCCAGGAGTTCCTCCATCCTGTGTAGGTGAGAAACTTCTTTGAGCCAGGCCGAGACTGAGGGGGGAACTGATGATTTCCACAACCTTTGAATCACAGTTCTGGCAGCCAGTAGGAGGAAGTGAAGCAATCTCGAGGACGACCTAGGCACCCGGTCCGGGAGGATGGATAATAAGATTAGCTTAGGGTCCTTGGGGACCACGAGGGAAGTCAGCCTATACATAATGTCCAGGACCTGAGTCCAAAACGCGTTTAACACAGGCCAAATTAACCATATGGGCAACATGGTGCCACCGGGTCCTCCGCACCGCCTACAGGTATCAGAGGCCCCCCGGGTAAATTTTAGCAAGCAGTGAGGGGACACGATACCACCTAGTAAGAATCTTATAGTTGGTTTTGTGGGCTTTGCACGATACAGAAGACCGGGGGCACCATGTAAAAGGCACTTGTCACGATGCCGGCTGGCAGGTAGTGGATCCTCTGTGCCAGAGAGGGATTGGCGAGGACCGTGCTAGTGGACCGGTTCTAAGCCACTACTGGTTTTCACCAGAGCCCGCCGCAAAGCGGGATGGTCTTGCTGCGGCGGTAGTGACCAGGTCGTATCCACTAGCAACGGCTCACCTCTCTGGCTGCTGAAGATAGGCGCGGTACAAGGGAGTAGGCAAAAGCAAGGTCGGACGTAGCAGAAGGTCGGGGCAGGCAGCAAGGATCGTAGTCAGGGGCAACGGCAGAAGGTCTGGAAACACAGGCAAGGAACACACAAGGAACGCTTTCACTGGCACTAAGGCAACAAGATCCGGCAAGGGAGTGCAGGGGAAGTGAGGTGATATAGGGAAGTGCACAGGTGAACACACTAATTGGAACCACTGCGCCAATCAGCGGCGCAGTGGCCCTTTAAATCGCAGAGACCCGGCGCGCGCGCGCCCTAGGGAGCGGGGCCGCGCGCGCCGGGACAGAACAGACGGAGAGCGAGTCAGGTAGGGGAGCCGGGGTGCGCATCGCGAGCGGGCGCTACCCGCATCGCGAATCGCATCCCGGCTGGCAGCGGAATCGCAGCGCCCCGGGTCAGAGGACGTGACCGGAGCGCTGCCGCGGGGAGAGTGAAGCGAGCGCTCCGGGGAGGAGCGGGGACCCGGAGCGCTCGGCGTAACAGTACCCCCCCCCTTGGGTCTCCCCCTCTTCTTAGAGCCTGAGAACCTGAGGAGCAGACTTTTGTCTAGGATGTTGTCCTCAGGTTCCCAGGATCTCTCTTCAGGACCACAACCCTCCCAGTCCACTAAAAAAAAATTTTTCCCTCTGACCTTTTTGGCAGCTAAAATTTCTTTGACCGAGAAGATGTCCGAGGAGCCGGAAACAGGAGTGGGAGGAACAGATTTGGGAGAAAAACGGTTGAGGATGAGTGGTTTGAGAAGAGAGACGTGAAAGGCATTAGGGATACGAAGAGAGGGAGGAAGAAGAAGTTTATAAGAGACAGGATTAATTTGACACAAAATTTTGAAAGGACCAAGATAGCGTGGTCCCAACTTGTAGCTAGGGACACGGAAGCGGACATATTTAGCGGAGAGCCATACCTTGTCTCCAGGGGAAAAAACGGGGGGAGCTCTTCTTTTCTTATCCGCGAACTTCTTCATGCGTGATGAAGCCTGTAAGAGAGAATTTTGGGTCTCTCTCCATATGATGGAAAGGTCACGAGAAATTTCATCCACAGCGGGCAGACCAGAGGGCAAGGGAGTAGGGAGGGGGGGAAGAGGGTGACGGCCGTACACCACGAAAAATGGGGATTTGGAGGAAGACTCAGAGACCCTGAAGTTATACGAGAATTCGGCCCATGGGAGGAGATCTGCCCAGTCATCCTGGCGGGAGGAAACAAAATGTCGCAAATAATCACCCAAGATCTGGTTAATCCTTTCTACTTGTCCATTGGACTGGGGATGATATGCAGAAGAAAAATTTAATTTAATCTTGAGTTGTTTACAGAGAGCCCTCCAGAATTTAGACACGAATTGGACGCCTCTATCCGAGACAATCTGCGTAGGCAACCCGTGAAGACGAAAAATGTGTACAAAAAATTGTTTAGCCAACTGAGGTGCAGAAGGAAGACCAGGAAGAGGGATGAAATGTGCCATTTTGGAGAATCGATCAACGACCACCCAAATAACAGTGTTGCCACGGGAAGGGGGTAAATCAGTAATAAAATCCATACCAATCAGAGACCAAGGCTGTTCGGGGACAGGCAGAGGATGAAGAAAACCAGCGGGCTTCTGGCGAGGAGTCTTATCCCGGGCACAGATAGTGCAGGCTCGCACAAAGTCCACAACATCCGTCTCCAGAGTCGGCCACCAATAGAAGCGGGAGATGAGTTGCACAGATTTCTTGATACCCGCATGACCTGCGAGATGGGAGGAGTGACCCCATTTGAGGATTCCGAGGCGTTGGCGAGGAGAAACAAAGGTCTTTCCTGGAGGAGTCTGCCTGATGGAGGCAGGAGAAGTGGAGATCAGGCAGTCAGGTGGAATGATGTGTTGCGGAGAGAGTTCAACTTCTGAGGCATCCGAGGAACGAGAGAGAGCATCGGCCCTAATGTTCTTATCGGCAGGACGAAAGTGAATCTCAAAATTAAATCGGGCAAAGAACAGAGACCACCGGGCCTGGCGAGGATTCAGCCGTTGGGCAGACTGGAGGTAGGAGAGGTTCTTGTGGTCGGTGTAGATAATAACAGGAGAACTTGATCCCTCCAGCAGATGCCTCCATTCCTCAAGTGCTAATTTAATGGCTAGAAGCTCTCGATCCCCGATGGAGTAGTTCCTCTCCGCTGGAGAGAAGGTCCTAGAGAAAAAACCACAAGTGACAGCATGCCCGGAAGAATTTTTTTGTAGAAGAACGGCTCCAGCTCCTACTGAGGAGGCATCAACCTCCAATAGGAAGGGTTTGGAAGGGTCAGGTCTGGAGAGGACGGGAGCCGAAGAAAAGGCAGACTTGAGTCGTTTAAAGGCGTCTTCTGCTTGAGGAGGCCAGGACTTGGGATCAGCATTTTTTTTGGTTAAAGCCACGATAGGAGCCACAATGGTAGAAAAATGTGGAATAAATTGCCTGTAATAGTTGGCGAACCCCAAAAAGCGTTGGATAGCACGGAGTCCGGAGGGGCGTGGCCAATCTAAGACGGCAGAGAGTTTGTCTGGATCCATCTGTAGTCCCTGGCCAGAGACCAAATATCCTAGAAAAGGAAGAGATTGGCATTCAAACAGACATTTCTCAATTTTGGCATAGAGTTGGTTGTCACGAAGTCTCTGAAGAACCATACGGACATGCTGGCGGTGTTCTTCTAGATTGGCAGAAAAAATTAGGATATCGTCCAGATATACAACAACACAGGAGTATAACAGATCACGAAAAATTTCATTGACAAAGTCTTGGAAGACGGCAGGGGCGTTGCACAGTCCAAAGGGCATGACCAGATACTCAAAGTGTCCATCTCTGGTGTTAAATGCCGTTTTCCACTCGTCCCCCTCTCTGATGCGGATGAGGTTATAGGCGCCTCTTAAGTCCAATTTAGTGAAGATGTGGGCACCTTGGAGGCGATCAAAGAGTTCAGAGATGAGGGGTAAGGGGTAGCGGTTCTTAACCGTGATTTTATTAAGACCGCGGTAGTCAATGCAAGGACGTAGGGAGCCATCTTTTTTGGACACAAAGAAAAATCCGGCTCCGGCAGGAGAGGAGGATTTACGGATAAAGCCCTTTTTTAGATTCTCCTGGACGTATTCGGACATGGCAAGAGTCTCTGGGGCAGAGAGAGGATAAATTCTGCCCCGGGGTGGAGTAGTGCCCGGGAGGAGGTCGATAGGGCAATCATAAGGCCTGTGAGGAGGTAGAGTCTCAGCTTGTTTTTTGCAGAAAACATCCGCGAAGTCCATATAGGCCTTAGGGAGACCGGTTACTGGAGGAACCACAGAGTTACGGCAAGGGTTACTGGGAACCGGTTTTAGACAGTTCTTGGAACAAGAGGACCCCCAACTCTTGATCTCCCCAGTGGACCAATCCAGGGTAGGGGAATGAAGTTGAAGCCAGGGAAGTCCAAGGAGAATTTCCGAGGTGCAATTGGGGAGGACCAAAAGTTCAATCCTCTCATGATGAGATCCGATGCTCATAAGAAGGGGCTCCGTGCGGAAACGTATGGTACAGTCCAATCTTTCATTATTTACACAATTGATGTAGAGGGGTCTGGCGAGACTGGTCACCGGGATGTTGAACCTGTTGACGAGAGAGGCCAAAATAAAATTTCCTGCAGATCCAGAGTCCAAGAAGGCCACTGTAGAGAAGGAGAAGGCAGAGGCAGACATCCGCACAGGCACAGTAAGACGTGGAGAAGCAGAGTAGACATCAAGGACTGTTTCACCTTTGTGCGGAGTCAGCGTACGTCTTTCCAGGCGGGGAGGACGGATAGGACAATCTCTCAGGAAGTGTTCGGTACTAGCACAGTACAGGCAGAGGTTCTCCATACGGCGTCGTGTCCTCTCTTGAGGTGTCAGGCGAGACCGGTCGACCTGCATAGCCTCCACGGCGGGAGGCACAGGAACAGATTGCAGGGGACCAGAGGAGAGAGGAGCCGAGGAGAAGAAACGCCTCGTGCGAACAGAGTCCATATCTTGGCGGAGTTCCTGACGCCTTTCGGAAAAACGCATGTCAATGCGAGTGGCTAGGTGAATAAGTTCATGTAGATTAGCAGGAATTTCTCGTGCGGCCAGAACATCTTTAATGTTGCTGGATAGGCCTTTTTTGAAGGTCGCGCAGAGGGCCTCATTATTCCAGGACAATTCTGAAGCAAGAGTACGGAATTGTACGGCATACTCGCCAACGGAAGAATTACCCTGGACCAGGTTCAACAGGGCAGTCTCAGCAGAAGAGGCTCGGGCAGGTTCCTCAAAGACACTTCGGATTTCCGAGAAGAAGGAGTGTACAGAGGCAGTGACGGGGTCATTGCGGTCCCAGAGCGGTGTGGCCCATGACAGGGCTTTTCCGGACAGAAGGCTGACTACGAAAGCCACCTTAGACCTTTCAGTGGGAAACAGGTCCGACATCATCTCCAGATGCAGGGAACATTGGGAAAGAAAGCCACGGCAAAACTTAGAGTCCCCATCAAATTTATCCGGCAAGGATAAGCGTATCCCAGGAGCGGCCACTCGCTGCGGAGGAGGTGCAGGAGCTGGCGGAGGAGATGACTGCTGAAGCTGTGGTAGTAACTGTTGTAGCATAACGGTCAGTTGAGACAGCTGTTGGCCTTGTTGCGCTATCTGTTGTGACTGCTGGGCGACCACCGTGGTGAGGTCAGCGACAACTGGCAGAGGAACTTCAGCGGGATCCATGGCCGGATCTACTGTCACGATGCCGGCTGGCAGGTAGTGGATCCTCTGTGCCAGAGAGGGATTGGCGAGGACCGTGCTAGTGGACCGGTTCTAAGCCACTACTGGTTTTCACCAGAGCCCGCCGCAAAGCGGGATGGTCTTGCTGCGGCGGTAGTGACCAGGTCGTATCCACTAGCAACGGCTCACCTCTCTGGCTGCTGAAGATAGGCGCGGTACAAGGGAGTAGGCAAAAGCAAGGTCGGACGTAGCAGAAGGTCGGGGCAGGCAGCAAGGATCGTAGTCAGGGGCAACGGCAGAAGGTCTGGAAACACAGGCAAGGAACACACAAGGAACGCTTTCACTGGCACTAAGGCAACAAGATCCGGCAAGGGAGTGCAGGGGAAGTGAGGTGATATAGGGAAGTGCACAGGTGAACACACTAATTGGAACCACTGCGCCAATCAGCGGCGCAGTGGCCCTTTAAATCGCAGAGACCCGGCGCGCGCGCGCCCTAGGGAGCGGGGCCGCGCGCGCCGGGACAGAACAGACGGAGAGCGAGTCAGGTAGGGGAGCCGGGGTGCGCATCGCGAGCGGGCGCTACCCGCATCGCGAATCGCATCCCGGCTGGCAGCGGAATCGCAGCGCCCCGGGTCAGAGGACGTGACCGGAGCGCTGCCGCGGGGAGAGTGAAGCGAGCGCTCCGGGGAGGAGCGGGGACCCGGAGCGCTCGGCGTAACAGCACTTTTCCATTCCAAAGTTGTAATAGTGTCACCCAGCTCTCTCTCCCATGCCGAGCAGAAGAAAATGGGTGTCACAGAAGTGGTCGCAAGGAGATGTGTGTAGAGTGCGCTGACAGTTTTTGGTACTGGGGAGGCAGAGATACATAAATTTTCAAAGGGCGTGAGCGGTCGGTGTAGGGCCAATCCTGTCCTTTGTGAAGCATGGAAGTGTGTAAGTTGGGCATATTGAAAAGCCGGCACTATGGAGAGAGGGGAGTCGTGAGACAGGTCAAACACGGGTTTCAGAGCCGTCAGAGTCATCAGGTCACGGGGTGTGGTGGCGTCATCTCTATTGAAGGATAGGAAGGAACGGGGGCACTGAGCAGGTGGGAAAGCAGGGTTGCCAAAGAGCGGGGTCAGTGGCCCAGAGGAAGGGAGAAATAGGACTTGTATGTTTTAAGTATCGAGGCAGCAATAGGGGGCATGTCAGAGGGGACCTTCCCAGCAGTCAGGAGACCAGGTGTCCATAGTAAGGATTTAACGTCCACCTGCATGGTTCTACTTTCAAAAGTCACCCACTGCTTGTCATGTCGGTGGTGGAAGCCATCCAGTACTCTAGTGAGGACCGTGGCCAGATAGTACGAGGTCAGATCTGGAAGTGCCAGGCCACCATCATTCCTTTTCCTAGTCAAGATCTGTCTAGCTAGGCGGGGGTGGCACCGGGCCCATACGAAGCCAGACAGGACTGCAGAGACCTCATGGAAAAATGTGCGGGGCAGGTACAATGGTATACAGGCAAAGAGGTAGAGCATGCGTGGGAGCACATTCATTTTCAAAATGTTAATCCTTCCGAGCCAAGAAAAGTCCCTGAGTTTCCATCTGGCCAAGTCAGAGTGCAGCATCTGTAGGAGTGGGGAGAAGTTAAAGCGAAATGTGTCAGTGTGGTCTCTAGGCACTTGAATTCCTAGGTATTTAATTAAGTCTGCCACTTAACCTCTTAAGGACCAATGACATATGAGTACGTCCTTGGTCCAGCTCCTGTGATATAACGCAGGGTCTCACGGTGACCCCGCATCATATCATGGCGGGCCCGGCCTCATAGTGAAGCACTGATCGCGGTGCCGCGCGCTATTAACCCTTTAGCCGCGCGCTCTAAGCTGAGCCACGCGGCTAAAAGTGAAAGTAAACTTCCGGTTCCGGCGCGAGGATGTAGGCAGCCTCGGAACAGAGCTCCGTGCATACAGCTCCTAACAGCATCCCCCTGCTCACTTTATCAGACAAGCTACAGGTTTAACCCTGTGTACTCAGGTTCCTGACAGTCCCAGGACTTGGATGGAGCGATTTTTGACCCGCGGCGGTGAGGCAGCACTGACACCTTCTTCAACTTCCCCTTTACCTCAGCGTGACAGGAACGGAGATAATATGGTGGCGGTTCGCGCCACTCAGGAGGAACAGCTACAGGGGACCTCCTCTCCCGTTCTCACAAGAGACATTCTCACTACAAATCTCCCCTGATGAACCACTGATACCGGGATTGCAATTCTCCTGCAGAACCCTAGCAGTGGAGGTGGAAAAACTTATACTGCCTGACCTGCGGCTCTCACTAGGAGCACAACTAACAGCCTCCCTCACACAGACACAGAAATACGTGTCACAGTATACTTTACAACTTGCTGACCTAGAGGGCAGACTCAGCGCTGCTGAAGATGAGATAATGAGCAACAGACAGCAGATCCAGAAGTTCAATGGAATCACTAAAGCTCTCCAAGATAAAAATGATGACCTGGAAAACAGATCAAGGAGAAGCAACCTCCGCTTCATTGGACTGCCTGAAAGCATTCCTGCAAGCCACTTCTTAACCATTTGTGCAGAGGATATTCCAAAAGCTCTAGGCCTCCGTAACTGCTGTGTAGTGGAAAGAGCTCACAGACTGGGACCACCCAAGACAGGTCCTACTCCGGGTGCCAGACAATCCTCCCTGTGTCCAAGGCAGGTAATTGCTAAGTACCTGAACTATGCAGAGAAAGCTGCCATTCTAACGGCATATAAGAAGCTAACTACACCATTAATGGTACGCGGCCAAAAGATTTTACTTTTCCAAGACTTTTCCGCAGAAGTGACCAAAAAACGCAAAGCTTTTGCTTCAATCTGTTCTCAACTGTTTGCTATGCAGAAAAAGTTTATGCTTCAATACCCGGTAACTCTGCGAGTTTACCATGCTGACGGAACAGTGGAACTTTTTCGCACACCGGAAGAGACTGCAGCGTTGCTGAACTTGAGGGCTACGGTCCAGGCCAACACTATGGCTGATCAACACAAAAGGAGAAGACATGTCAGCCCACAGAGTCTTTCCACCTTCTCATCTACGGCCATGGAATGACTTTCCCTCTGTGTGGGTTGTCTTCTGGAACCTGGATAAATACCCTGACTCTTCGGTGGTATGGATATATGTGTGAACTGTGACCAATGATTTTACATGTTTGCTGTGTGTTGCTATCCTGCTGGAGATAAGTTACAGTGTGCTCACTTGATCTGGTCTAACTGACCTCTTACAGGTCTTGATATAACATCTCTAATCCTAGTAATCTACTATACATATTTTACCCAAGACATAGCTACTGATAATTGATGTTTAGTGGTTCTTACATAGCCCCTACTTCATTAATGGAGATTATTGCTACTCAATTTATTGTTGACACTATAATGTTAGCCTGAGTTGAGGATAAGATGTGATTACTCCAGAGGCCACAACTCTTAAGAACATGCTTAGCATGTTATCTGATATGTTATACATGCTCATGACAGATTCTCGCCATCTCTAATTGACCTCTCTCTCTCCTTATACACCCTTTCTTACCTCCCTTCTCTGTCCCTACCCCTGCTGGATACTCCTTCCTTCTCTCGCTGACTGTTTCCCATCTATTACTATGATGTTGTTCTTTTTTTTTGATCCCTTTTCTTTTATGCACCTGAGCACTGATTCCTTCCTTGGATTTATTTTCTTTCTTTCTCCTCTCTTGGAGCTATACGGGATTGAGGGAACCCTTGCTGGATTTGCGAAAAAAGTGAAGTCCATGACTCTTTCTTTCTCGCTCTGGACTTTATGTCTATGTTTCTCGGTTTTCTACATTGTTTTTTGGGTTAGGTTATGTGAGAAGTCGGAAAATTATATGTTCAAATATTGTGATATGGTGGTTCTCCATGAACATTATTACACATACACATGGTCATTATTACATTTGTATCATGCTGTACTATACTTACAATACAAGCAGCCATATTCACACATCCATGATTTTTGTTCTAAATGGGATTAAAAATTGTTTCACGGAATATTAAGGGTCTGTGATCGCCCTCAAAACGATCGTTAGTTCTCAGGCACCTACAGAGACTAAAAGCGGATATTGCACTACTGCAAGAGATGCATTTACAAGTACATGACTTATTTTGATTGAAGATGATGTGGGTTGGCCAGGTGTTCTGTTCCCCAGTGCAAGATAGGAAGGGTGGGGTGATTATTCTAGTTCATAAGAAATTAGTCTATTTTATTGTAACATCTTGGGACTCAGGCGATGGCATGCTACAGCGAGTGACGTTAACCATAGGTGAACACAAACTTAATATATTTAATGTGTATGGACCACAGACTGGTAAACAGAACTTTTTTGACAGCTTATTGACACATATTCATAATGACCCAGAAACCTACATTTTAGTAGGGGGAGATATGAACACAGTCCTACAACCAATAGAGGATAGAAAACGAAGTGTTTGTGTCTCAGACCCACCGTCAGAACCCTATTTATCTGATTTTCTCTTACACACAGGCTTAGTTGATGCTTGGAGATACAGACACCCCACTGAGAGAACCTACACTCACTACTCCCATGCACATGCCTCTTGGTCACGGCTAGACTACCTATTAGTGTCCCCTTCTTTGTTACCTCGCATAGGTGCAGAACAGATACATGATATTGTAATCTCAGATCATTCACCTGTCAGCTGTGAACTGATCCTGACCCACCCTCCAGGCTCAGATGTGGTTTGGAGATATCCAACTTATCTAGCTAATGACGAACAGTTTACTCAGTTGCTTCAGAGCTGGTGGATGGAGTACTCTACACTTAATGAGGCTCACACGGACAATCCCTTTTTATTTTGGAAAGCTGGTAAAGCTGTCCTTAGAGGACATATTATTGCACATGTCTCACATCAAAATTCAAAACATTCAAAACAAAATATGATCTCCCGCCCTCTCACCAATGGCTGTATCTACAATTCTTAGCTTTTTTTAGAAGTGTAGTTAAAGTCTATGCCAGGGGTGAACCCTCTTCTTCTTTTGACGGCTTAATAGGTGTCACTAATACTCCACACTCCCTTTCGCACATCTACGCAACCATCAGGGATCAGGCGTTAAAGGAAGTTGTGTCGAGGTCTCTCACAAGATGGAAAACTAGATTGGGTGACCAGGACTTAGAGGACTACATTAGAGAAGGTCTAAAATCAGTATTACATTCTACCCCCAGTGAACAACTAAGGGAAACCTATTGGCGAATAGTACAAAAAGCCACGTATGCGTTCCATTGGAGGGGAACCACCAGAGCCGTATTTGGATAGCTGTCCTTGTTGCAAATTGTATTGGGCTGATTTGTGGCATTGTTTGTGGGAGTGTCCACCAGTAGCTAGTTTGTGGAATGAAATAAAACTTCTCATTGACACAATTTGGCATGTTTCTACGACCCCATCGCCTGAGCTCTATATCTTTCATTACCAACCTTTACGAGAATCAGACCCCCCTGATAGGGGTAAAATACCAAATGTAATTCATCTGTTTCTTTTAATAGTAAAAAAATGCCTTCTCTGACACTGGCTGCTTCCTACAACACCCACTACTACAATCTGACTTTCATGGGAAGTTACTGAAGGAACTCATCATTACACTTAGAAATACTGACATGTTCACCAAGTTGTTTTTAAAAAAATGGAAGCGATATATCCAATACTTACCAAATGCACTAGAATGTCAACGTATAATGAAACACTTCCGCAATTCCTCCTGGTATTGTATAGAATCTCTCAAGGGTACATTAGGCATTCTAAAACTAGATGACACATAATTTGCACATAGATACTGCAATGTGTGTACTAGATATTGGATATTTATAGACCGATAGTGGCTACCATGTCCACTTTTATTCTCGCTCTCTTCTTTTTGCCTATGATCGACTTCTCACAGGTTTCTACATTGTTTATTTAGGTTGGTCAGTTTCTGACCCTTTGTTTCTTATGTAATATGTATCTAAAATGGTAACCATACAGGACATCTCAATGCGCAATTATATGTGACCATGAAGAATGTTTATGTATATTATGCATTTCATGCCTAAGTACTGTTTCTGTAACATTGTTCATAATGTTATTTCTTCCTGTGAATAAAATTTATTTGCAAAAGATTAAAAAAAATAAAAGTGAAAGTAAAAAGTGCTGGTTAGCTCAGGAAGCTGTTCGGGATCGCCGCAGTGAAATCGTGGCATCTCGTACAGCTGTACTACAGGAGGAAGGTCTCTTACCTTCCTTCTTGCAGTCCGATCGCCGATTGAATGCTTAAAGCCTGAGATCCAGGCTTGAGCAATCAATCGCCGAAAACCCTGATCAATGCATCCCTATGGAGATGCATTGAACACAGTTAAAGATCAGTAAATGCAATGTTATAGCCCCCTATGGGGGCTATAATATTGCAAAAGAAAAGTGTCAAAAAATCATTAACCCTTTGAATTATCCCTTCCCCTAATAAAAGTTTGAATCACCCGGCATTTCCAATAATAAAAAAAAAAAACTGTGTAAAAAAACCCAAAAATAAACATATGTGGTGTTGCCGCATGGGTAAATGTCCGATTTAAAAAAATATATTGCTAGTTAAACCGCACGGTCAATGGCGTACGCGCAAAAAAATTCCAAAGTCCAAAATAGCATATTTTTGGTCACTTTTTATATCGTGAAAAGATGAATAAAAATAGATCAAAAAGTCCAATCAATGCAAAAATGGTACCGACAAAAACTTCAGATCATGGCGCAAAAAATTAACCCTCATAGCGCCCTGAACACGGAAAAATAAAAAAGTTATATGGGTCAGAAGATGACAATTTTAAACGTATACATTTTCCTGCATATAGTTATGATTTTTTTCTGAAGCAATAAAAAATCAAACCTATACAAGTAGGGTATCATTTTAACCGTATGGACCTAGAAAATAAAGATAAGGTGTCATTTTTAACGAAAACTGTACTACGTAGAAACGGAAGCCCCCAAAAGTTATAAAATGTCTGTATTTTTTCAATTTTGTCGCACAATGATTTTTTTTTCCCGTTTCGCCGTAGATGTTTGGGTAAAATGACTGATATCATTACAAAGCAGAATTAGTGGTGCAAAAAATAAGCTATATCACAGATTTTTAGGTGCAAAATTTTAAGAGTTATGATTTTTTAAAGGTAAGGAGGAAAAAACGAAAGAGCAAAGAAATGGAAAAGACAACTTCAGGGAATGTATGACCTGGGGGGAGATCATAATATTCATCGCCTCACATTTAGAAAGGTTGAGTTTATAATTCCTAAAGCTAGAGTATTTTCCTATAGTGGCCAATAAGGAAGGCAAGGAGATCTGTGGGGAGGACAAAAACAACAGGAGATCGTCCGCATAGGCGGAGCATTTATAGTGGCACTGAGGAAGGGGTATCCCCTGTATATCAGGGTTTCGTTTGATGTCTATGAGGAGATGCTCCATGCATAGTACATACAGGAGGGGGGACAGTGGACACCCCTGCCTCGTGCCATTGCGGAAAGAAAAGGGATGTGTGCTTGGGGGTTGGTGTATAGGGCCTTGAGCCTCCCTCTCATCAGTGGACCAAGACCTATTTGCAACAATGTGGACTCCAAGAACTCTCAGTCCACCCGATCGAAGGCCTTCTCTGCGTCTAACGATAAGAGCATTAGAGGAAGCTTCTGACGTTTGGCATAATGTATCGTCGAGAAGGTACTTAGGGTATTGTCCCGTGCTTCTCGACTACAGATGAAGCCCACCTGATCAGGGTGGACGAGGGAGCCCATGTGGTCCGCCAATCTGTTCGCCAACAGTTTTGCGAATATTTTAGCGTCAACATTGATCAAAGAGATTGGATGGTAACTGGGACATAGCAGGGGGTCCTTTCCTCCTTTAGGTATTACCGTCAAAAATGCTCGCATAAAGGAGGGGGGAGAGGGGATCCTGGTGCAACCTCATTAAACGCAGAGAGGAGCGGAGTCAGCAGTTCTGGACCAAGTGTTTTAAAAAACTTAGCTGTATATCCATCTGGGGCCTTTAAGGCCTGGATTGCAGCTTGTGGTAGGCATGGGAGCGCCGTGGCGTCCACATAATCACATAGTAGTCGGGGGTTCGCAGTGGTGTTGGAAAGGGCGGATGGCCGGGGGAGTTTATATAGCTGGTTGTAATAGGTGTGGAATGCTGCTAAGATATCAGGAGTGAGATGGGAGGTGATTGACCTGGCCTAGATTGGCCTGGCCTCCCATACGTAGTGGAGCGCTTGCTGTTCAGAGCGGAGGCCAGCAGCTTGCCAGATTTGTTGCCCCACTCATAAAAGATCTTGCCTGTGAGATGTCTATAGTATCAATGTTTAGTGGTCAGTAGGGTCAGCAGCTCGTGACGCACACAGATCAGCTCCCTATACAAGTCTAAACTGTGTAGGGATTGTGTCAGGGAATTCTCTCTTAAGCCTAGCCCCATGCTTCATCAACACACCTCGGAGCACACATTTTAGGGTGTCCCACTTCGTAGCAGAGGAAGTGGGGTCAGAGGCGTGATCTAGAGCAAATTGGTGGATGAAGGATTTAAGTTCCTGGAGACACAGTGGGGGAAATTTATCAAAGGATTTAGACTGGTTTTTCTTGTCTAAATTTGTCTCACAGAAAGTCGCAGTCTAAATATGTGCGACTTTTCTGCGACTTTTGCTCTAGAGGATTTTTAGAACATGATGCATGCTAGTCTATTTTAGACTGAAATGCATTGAAAAATGCATTGGTGCTGAATTTATCAAAAGCGACTTATCAGCGACAAGTCGCATAGGCTGAAAGTACCCCGAAATGTCAGACCATGTTGGAGCAGGTTTAAATATAGACTAAACCATAGATCATGCAGTCTGTGCACAGAATTTATCAAGAGCCGTGCGCCATTTGATAAATTAGGTGCACAATAGACCAGACTAACCCTCTGTAGTTTGGTCTATATTCATGCGGGACATAGACAACTTTGATATATATCCCCCAGTGTGTCTAATAAAAGAGACTCGTTCAGTTTCCATGAAGAATGGGGCTTGGTGAATGATGGGATAGAGAAGGTGCAGGATACTGGGGCATGATCAGAATGGTCATTATACCTATGTCTGCTGTGGAAATAGTGATGAGGAGGTGATGGGGGAAAAATATATAATCAAGTCTACTATAGGACTGTCTGGGGTGGGAAAAGAACGTGTAATCTCGCCCCTTCCGGGTGGAGTGCACGCCATGTGTCACTGAGTTGAAGGGCATGAAGCTTCTGCCGTAGGGCCCCTAAGTTTGTTGTTTGAGAGTACAGAGTGGCCTGAAGAGGTGTTACAGGAGGGAAAGAGAGGCACATTTAGATCGCCACATAGAATTATGGAGCCAGACGCGAACCCCGCCAGCGTGTCTAGAGTGTGGAGTAGGACGGAAATTTGAGAGTAGTTGGGAGCGTAGATGGAGGCAATTGTGAAGCATCGGTCTGCAATAGTACAGTTCAGGAATACATATCGGGCGTTGGGATCTATCAGGGATGAGGAGACCTGCACGGGAAGGGATCTGGGGAAGGCGATAGAAATGCCTTTCGTTCTGGACTCGGGATTGATACTATGGTACCAATGAGGGTAATATCTGGAATTTAATGTCGGGAGATGTCCCTCCTTGAAGTGTGTCTCCTGAAGCGCAAGAATGTGAACTTTCTGTTTATGGAACGAATAAAGGGCTTGTGCTAGTTTTTCTGGTGTATTGAAGCTCTGTACATTAATGGAGGTTATTTTAATGTCTACTGCCATCATAACCTAAAAGGGGGATGAAACCACTTATCAAACTGCCCTGGCGACATCCCATCGTCCGACCAGCCTGGAAGCACAGCGGATGGAGGGTCCGACCTAGAATAAGGAGATAAGCAAGGAATAAGGTGAAAAAAGGAGAGACAAGTGGAGGTAGAGAAGGGCAATAGAGCCAGCTGCCGCACAGACACGGAAGCAAGGGTACTAAAGAAGAGGGCCATAAGGGCTCAAGACCAAGCCAGGACCAGCCTGGTAGGCCACCTAGTGGGGGAAACATAGTGGGCTCGGCGGTCGAAGGAACACCACCGCAATATGTAAATCATTAAGGAACGGAGGGTACAAGGACGGCTAAGGCTGGGGCCTAATGGCTCTATATGTTGCCACTCAGTCTCGTGTCAGGAGAGAGGGCATGCTAGGTAACGGGCAATGGAAAGCTGGTCGGGCCAGGAGCCCTGTGGGAGCAAATGAGCGGAGGGCTATGGGAGTCAGGCAAGCCAAGTTTAGTGACAAATACAAATAGGTATGTAAGATGGCTTCGATCAGAGTCCCCAGTAGAGGGGGGCGAGTAATGGGGGAAATAAACATCAGTATAACAGGTAAAGAAAAATCAGAAAAGCATACAAAACCAATATACTATGAGTTGAGCCAGACAAAGCAAAATGTCCATGAAGAGGACTAGAGACCCGAGGATCCCAGGGGTCCAACAGGAGGATGACAGCAAGGTAGATTCCTTATCAGTTCCATAGATATCAGGTCTTTCTCTTCTGCCGCTGGGGGAAACGGGGTCAATTGCTGTATCTCACGGGTCCCCATCACAGCCGCCAGGCGGGGAGCATGAGACGATACAGCCTCCAAGCAGTAAAGTTGTGTCCATTCAGGCAAGGAAACTGGTGGAAGTCTGAAGGTATGGAGAAAATTGCTAAGTTAAAATTGCGGTGGTAGTCCCATGTCTGGCGACCAGAGAAAAGGGGTAGCCCCATTTGTAATAGCTCTGTGCATTGAGAAGGGTCTGCAGAAGAGGTTTAAACGCTGCCCGTGGACGGAGTGTCCGGAGGGAGAGATCCAGATATAGCTGTACTGATGACCAATTAAATGTGAGGTTCTTAATGGTGCAGGCATTCTTCATTATAGCATCCTTCTGAGAGAAATGGTGCACCTGGCATACAACTTCTCGGGGTTTCCCTGGGTCGGGGCTTTTAGCTTTTAAGGCCCTGTGCACTCAAGTTCAATCTCATTATCTGGAGGTTTCTGGAGTACTTCATTAAACAGATGTATCACGATTCTCTCCAGGTTTTACAGTTTCACCGATTCCGGTAATCCCTTGAGCCGTATGTTGTTTCTGCGGTTCCTGTTGTCAATGTCGTCTAAGTGCTCAATTGTCGCTGCATGCTGTAGAGAGAGATTTTTCGTGGATTCTTGTAGAGACTGAATCTGGCAAGTAACAGATGTTTTGAATTCTTCAAGGGTCTGAACCCTGGCATGGAGGTGGGATATCTCGGCTTTGACTGGCACCAGATCTCTTTTCCAGGCCACCTTTAGGTCAGATGCCAAATAAATCATATCAGCTTTCGCCGGCAGGAGCGCAAGTAGTGCTTGCAGTTCAAGATGTCCCTTGAGGGTATTGACTGCCGCCTCCAGAGAGGGCAGAGTAAAAGCAGGTATCCCCCGGGCCGACATCATAGGAGGGGCCGCTGGCAGGGATGGTACTCTCGGCTTGTGAGAGCTATGAGAGTGTTTCATTTGAGAACGTGAGTCATCAGATGAGGAGTGAGCGTCCATAGGCATTATGCCAGCCTGCTTCTTCAGGGGGGTCTTAAAAAGCTTCTTTTTGGCAGGAGGGCTTTTACCCCAATAATCTGGGGTATCAGTGTCTGAGGAAGAGTCCTTTTCAGGGTCAGAGTCAGCCACCTCCATTTCTGCGGCCCAGTCTATGACATTCCTTGATGGTGGTCCCGGGACCATTGGGGGACCAGGTAGGCAAGCGTGAGGTGAGGCTCGCACGATGGGTCGGGGTTTGAGGAAAGAGAGGGGGTATCTTGACCCCAACTGTGGGGGGATACAGCTTGCTCCATGGAGGGGAGGGTGGAGAGCTCCCGAGTAGAGGTGCTGGGGGAGATCTGGTGGGCAAGATTGGAAGGGGCCCCTGTTGTGAGCAAGGAGCTGTGGATGGCAGAAGGGCTCGCTGGAGTCTGAGCTCCCTGCTGTGGAGGGAGGCCTTCTGGATTCCAGTGGCTCAGGGGGGAATGGGTTAGAGCCCCCTCAGGGAGCGCTGGTAGCTGGGGAGCCTTGGAGGAGGGGGCTGCAGGCAGCTGATGCACGGAGGCCTGGTGCTGTGGTGAGTTGGCACTTGAGAGCTGTGTGGTCCCACCGGACATACCCCGGGGTCCAGGGGTGCTGGGAAATACAGAGAACCTATACCTTCTGGAGCGCTCTGCAGGTAGGGAACATCTGGGGGATCTCCGTTGTCGGCAAGCGGTGCCGGAGCTGTGCTTTCTGCATACGCAGCGGAGGCAGGAGAAGATGGAGCAGGCTCTGGGCAGTGAGGAGCCGCAGTCAAAGCCCGGGCTTCATTTCCGGTCGCGGCCATTGTGCTGGGAGAGCGTGCTGTTTGGAGCTTGTCCGTGTGCTGGTAGTTCGGTTTAAAGAATGCTGAAATTAGCCGAGTGGGGTCCCCGGAGGCTGCTGTGTGGACTTCTTATTTTGGCGCCTGCCTCCCATAACCCGGAGCTTTTGCTTGTTAAACACCGGCCCTAGCAGGAGCTCTCAGGGTGCACGTCCTTCAGCCAGCGCGCTCAGCCATGCCCCCCTAAACTTAATATTTTGTTCCTTATGTAATTATAAGACACTTTGCTATTTACTTGCTGTTAAGATTCTCAACCTTTATATGTTTTTAATGTGATTGAAAAAACGGCCACTAGGTGGCTCAGTCTATGACATTCCATGGTGGTGGTCCCGGGACCATTGGGGGACCGAGTAGGCAAGCGTGAGGTGAGGCTCGCACGGATGAGTCGGGGTTTGAGGAAAGAGAGGGGGTATCTTGACCCCAACTGTGGGGGGATACAACTTGCTCCATGGAGGGGAGGGTGGAGAGCTCCCGAGTAGAGGTGCTGGGGGAGATCTGGTGGGCAAGATTGGAAGGGGCCCCTGTTGTGAGCAAGGAGCTGTGGATGGCAGAAGGGCTCGCTGGAGTCTGAGCTCCCTGCTGTGGAGGGAGGCCTTCTGGATTCCAGTGGCTCAGGGGGGAATGGGTTAGAGCCCCCTCAGGGAGCGCTGGTAGCTGGGGAGCCTTGGAGGAGGGGGCTGCAGGAAGCTGATGCACGGAGGCCTGGTGCTGTGGTGAGGTGGCACTTGAGAGCTGTGTGGTCCCACCGGACATACCCCGGGGTCCAGGGGTGCTGGGAAATACAGAGAATCTATACCTTCTGGAGCGCTCTGGAGGCAGGAGAAGATGGAGCAGGCTCTGGGCAATGAGGAGCCGCAGTCAAAGCCCGGGCTTCATTTCCGGTCGCGGCCATTGTGCTGGGAGAGCGTGCTGTTTGGAGCTTGTCCGTGTGCTGGTAGTTCGGTTTAAAGAATGCTGAAATTAGCGGAGTGGGGTCCCCGGAGGCTTGAGGCTGCTGTGTGGACTTCTTATTTCGGCGCCTGCCTTCCATAACCCGGAGCTTTTGCCCGTTAAACACCGGCCCTAGCAGGAGCTGTCAGGGTGCACGTCCTTCAACCAGCGCGCCCAGCCATGCCCCCCTAAACTTAATATTTTGTTCCTTATGTAATTATAAGACACTTTGCTATTTACTTGCTGTTAAGATTCTCAACCTTTATATGTTTTTAATGTGATTGAAAAAACGGCCACTAGGTGGCTCTGTTCTGTTCCCTGTTGCAAGTCAAACAGTTAGTCTGGTCTCCTCTTGGCCTGGCAGGAGACTAAATTCAGGAAGTGGGTGCAGGGCATGGCAAGGCACTGCTCTCGTAGGTTTCAGTAATGTCACCCTTGCTGGGGAAAGCCCACTTTCTTCTGCAGGGAGCACATACAATGTAAGCAAGAGGAAAGGTATGATACACAGCTTTTTAAAGCTCAGAAAATTATTTTAAGGGGAGGAGGGGTGTTAGGAGTAGTTAGGGAATATAATCTGAGTTAGTTTAGAAATATGGTTTGATGGCAGGTACTCTTTAAATTATTGCAACATTCTGAGCGCCATGCATCTCTGCAGCCAAGGTCCACCGGCGGTGAGTGCGTATATCTTTTTTTGTTCTATATGACTATAACTCTTTAAATGATTGCAACATTTTTTGACAATGACATGCTTAGATGGGTGGACTGACCGGCCGGTCCGTTCGGACGTGGTCCGGGGACCCAGCCGGGTAAAGGGCCCGCTGCATCTACATTTTGCCTATGAGCTGCAGGCTGCAGCAATCTAGCCCCCGGCCCAAAGTCCAATCCCCTGGCCCCAGGGACACTGCCTCTTTGAAACAGCAATGCTTTCTGGGACAGAAGTGCCGTGTGCACATCTGCTTCCTCCCCCGACGTGTCCTTGCCTCAGCTTCTGTGCTCCGCAATGTCTTCTGAGGATTCTTAGAGGAAAAAATTTAGCCACAACCCCGAACATTCCTGGACCTGGAGCCGCCTGGGCACAGGAGAGAACAAAGACAAGAAACACTGACCTGGTGAGACCCTGTTCTATGTGTGATATGTCTGCAAAATGGTGTATATAATCTTTTAATGTGTTAAACTGTCTGCTGTGCTCTGTATCTAATCCTGTCATGTGTGATACTGTATGTTGAGCTGTGTATCTGAGCCTTGTATCTAATCCTATTATGGAGGATTTGTCTGCTGAGCTGCTGTATCTAATCTTTCCATGGGGTATACTATCTGCTGAGCTATGTGTGATACTGTCTGCTGAGCCTATGTGGCTTATGTATCTAAATCTGCCATGTGTGATACTGTCTGCTGAACCTGTGTATCTAAATCCGTTATGTGTGATACTGTCTGCTGAGCCTATGTATCTAAATCTGTCATGTGTGACACTTTCTGCTAAGCCTGAGTATTCTAATCTATTCAAATGACCTGGATAGCATGCGTCGAGCATATGCAACTGCACTAGTAGATTTAGATGAATTACTCACGACCACCACATTCAGGTCTTCTTCAACTTTCACTTTTTATTCATTTATTGCTTTCAAAATCATCAAATTTTCATATCAAGATGCATGGGGTATGATGGTTTACATCCCAAGTGGGCAAGATGACAAATGCCTCAAATCCAGCCTGTTGCGCTATGTTGTGGGGAACAACCCCTTAATCATGCGCACAGGTGAGGAGTCTGATCTGGGTTAAATACACTGGTATGTTACAACAGTTTAACACTTTATGCACTTGTTACAATTAAACATTACATTGACATATATCACCAGGCATTTTTTCGAACAGCAGCTACTCATAAGAATATCTTATAGCTGTACACTTCATTCATTCCTCTCGGTTCGATTGTCGCTAACTCTGTTATCCAATATGCCTCCCGCCTCAATAATGCTTTTTTATTTTCATCTTTATTTGTTCTCCTTTGAACTTCTTCTATTACTTGCCATCTGAGATCTGCTGCTGTGTGTCCAAATTGTTTAAAATGTCGTGCTACACCCGTTTCTCCATGTTGCGTTTCTTTCATTCCCTCTGGCTCCAAGTGTGAATACTGTCTTATCATGGATTTATGTTCATCAAGTCTTACTTTAATTTGTCTTGAGGTTGGCCGACATAGGCTTTGCCACATAGGCATTTTAGAAGGTAAAATGAAAAAATATATACATGCAAAAAGCAACCAGCTCACCGCCTTGAAGATTTCATCTTAACAGGAGGATCAGGAAAAGTTTGGGAGCAGGGAGCGGCAGTCCAAGCCACATCTTGGTTTGAACAATATCAAATGAAGAAAAGGTGCAGATGCTCCAGCTCCCAAATAGAAATAATATTTAAAAGTCCCAAATTTAATTCATCCATATTAAAAATAGGGAACAACAAAAATCCACGTGAAGTTGAAAACAAAGCTGAAACGCATTTCAGCTTTGTTTTTAACCTCACGTGGATTTTTGTTGTTCCCTATTTTTAATATGGATTAATTAAATTTGGGACTTTTAAATATTATTTCTGTTTGGGAGCTGGAGCATCTGCACCTTTTCTTCATTTTAGAAGGTAAATCACATTGGAACTCAGACAGGAATAAAACATTTTACTTTTTATTTTAATCTCTTTTGTAGGATGGTAAATACAATCGCTTCTTATGATGCTATGGCATTGGGAGCATGATAGACATGGATATGTCCCTTTCTTTTTTGTAGCTAAAAAATCATGTTTTTTAATTTTTGGGGGGTTTTATATCACTTCTTATCAATCTGTCTCCAATTGTTTTTCCTTTTTTAAAGGCAAACATCGGTGAGTCTTTAAACAATTTTCTATATTTTGGGTCTGCCCTCAGTACCTTCCAGTATTTTTAAATTGCATTTTGTATTATTTTTGAAAGTTTATCAAATTTATGGGTGTACATTGTTCTATCCAATTTACAAAATTTTTTGGATCTCTGTCTGAATTTTTTTCTTGGTGTTGTTCCAACTTTCTATTATTCTTTATTTTTATTGTACTCTACATCGTTACTAGATATTCTTGTAGATCTAATAAATTGGCTTTTAGGGAGCCCTTTGAAAGTAGTGGGTGCATGATAGGATGTAAGGTGTAACATACTATTTCGATCTGTAGGTTTATTATATAAAGTTGTGGTAGTGTCAGTTCCATTTTTATGAATTTATTAATCTAAAAAGTGTATAACTTCTGCACTGGATGTGAGGGTGAATTAAAGTAAGACTTGGTGAACATAAATCCATGATAAGACGGTATTTACACTTTGAGCCAGAGGGAATGAAAGAAACGCAACATGGAGAAACAAGTGTAGCACGAAATTTTGAACAATTTGGAAACACAGCAGCAGATCTCAGATGGCAAGTAATAGAAAAAGTCGAAGGGAGAAAAAATAAAGATGAAAATAAAAAAGCATTATTGAGGCGGGAGGCATATTGGATAATGGAGTTAGCGACAATCGAGAGGGAGCAGAGGTCAAGAGGGTTTAGGGGTATGATGGGGTCAGAGGGGTCTGGAGGAGGAGGGGGCAGAGGGATCTGGAGGAGGACACAGTGTTCTCGGGACAGAGGGATCTGGAGGAGGACACAGTGGTCTATGGACAGAGGGGTCTGGAGGAGGACACAGTGGTCTTGGGACAGAGGGGTCTGGAGGAGGACACAGTGGTCTTGGGAAACAGGGGTCTGGAGGAGGACACAGTGGTCTTGGGAAACAGGGGTCTGGAGGAGGACACAGTGGTCTCAGGACAGAGGGGTCTGGAAGAGGACACAGTGGTCTTGGGACAGAGGGGTGTGGAGGAGGACACAGTGGTCTCGGGACAGAGGGGTCTGGAGGAGGACACAGTGGTCTCGGGACAGAGGGGTCTGGAGGAGGACACAGTGGTTTTGGGACAGAGGGGTCTGGAGGAGGACACAGTGGTCTCAGAACGGAGGGGTCTAGAGGAGGACAAAGTGGTCTGGGGGGATAGAGAGGTCTTAAGGAGCATTTAGGGGTCTGTGAAAAAAGGGTCTGGAGGAGGATTTAGGGGTGCAGGGGACAGATGGGTCTGTAAGGGATATATTTAGGGGGCACAGTATCTGGCAGGGTTATAATGATTATTGTCTTCTTATGGAGGATGGGGATCTGTGGACAAAGCGACTAACCTATGATGTGCTTGTGTCAGACTCTGCAGAGAAGATGCAGCTAGAAGAAGTCCTGGCATCTGGACCAGATAAAGAAGAAAAGACAACAGAGAAGACATCACTCAGGTCACTGATATCATTGAATAGTCTGACTGTCCTATCAGCAGGGCCAGTTTTAGGCTTAACGTGGCCCTGGGCAAAATCAAAAGTGGGGCCCCAAAAGTCATAATAGTGCACTAACCAGTTTTGCACATTTTTGATCACTTCAAATACCATAAAAAAAATATTTAAAAAGCAATTGAAAAGTCCCATGAAAACAAAAATGGTACCAAAAGAACTACAAATCACAGCACAAAAAATTACCCTCACACATCCCCATATACAGAAAAATTATAGTTATAGGGATCAGAATAGTACAATTTTATATTTTTGTATAGTTCCCCCACATTAGGTTGGCAGTATAGTTCCCCCACATTTGGTTGTAGTTCCCCCACATTAGATTGGCAGCACAATTCCCCCACATTAGGTTGGTAGCATAGTTCCCCCACATTAGGTGCAGTATAGTTCCCCACATTAGGTGCAGTATAGTTCCCCCACATTAGGTGAAGTCTAGTTCCCCCCACATTAGGTGCAGTTTAGTTCCCCCCACATTAGGTGCAGTTTAGTTCCCCCACATTAGGTGCAGTATAGTTCCCCCACATTAGGTACAGTATAGTTCCCCCACATTAGGTGTAGTATAGTCCCCCATATTAGGTGCAGTATAGCTCCCCCACATTAGGTGCAGTATTGCTCCCCTACATTAGGTGCAGTATAGTTTCCCACATTAGGCGCAGTATAGCCCACCCCCCCCCCCCCCCCCACAGACAAACAGTCTTCAGCCATATACAGTGTATGGCTGGAAGCTGTATGCCTGTCTACTGCCCCACTTCTGTGCTCCGACCACCGCTCCTCCGGTCAGGGGTCAGGACCTACTGTTATGGCCTATAGGCCATAGCAGCAGTTCACAGGACCAGAGGAGCGGTGGTGCTGGGAACTTGCTGGTAACTTACCATGCCGGCCAGCGTGCATCTTCCTCGATGCTTCAATGCTCCGCTCCTCTGTTACTATGGGCGCACGCACATCAGTGACGTCCCTGATTGCGCTACCTCCCCGTGGCCCCTGCATTTTTTTATTTAACATGGAGCGCAGAAAGGTAACTGGGACATCCTTGTGTCCTGAAAAGATCTTTCTGGACAAAGGAATGTCCCAAATGTGCTCTGTGCAGCCCACAGGGGGCCCCTTGGGGGATGGGGACCCTGGGCAATTGGCTGGATTGCCCCTAATTCCAGCCCTGCCCATCAACTGAAGTCTATTGTAAGTTCTGCTGGGATGATGGGTGATAATGTACTCCAACCTGTGGCTCTGCAGCTATTGCAAAACAACTCCCATCATGCCTATGGCTCTCCAGCATAGTCCAAAATGAGAGGTCAGGCAGGAGTTGCGAGGTCAGGCAGGCACACTGGGTTGGTACAATCCTATGTAGGTGACACTATAATGTTTTAAGGGTCTTTTGTATGGTATAACTATTTACTGAGCACTAGTGCTGAGCGGCATAGGCCATATTCGAATTCGCGAATATTCGCAAACATATGGATGAATATTCGTCATATATTCACGAATATTCTCATATTCGTAATATTCTCGTTTTATTTTTACATATGCGAAAATTTGCGTAGGCGAAAATTAACATATGCAAAAGTAGCATATACATAAATTAGCATAAGTGAAAATTTGCATATGCAAACATTTTAATATGCTAATTTTCGCATATGCGAAACTTCGCACGCCAGTCTCACACATTAGTATTAGAGCCTTCTTTACACCACACAAGCTGGAAGCAGAGAGGGGTGATCACTGTGATGTGTACTGTGAAAAAAAATATAATGAATATTCGTAATTATGAATATATAGTGCTATATTCGTGAATATTCGCAAACAAAATTAGCATTGCGAATATTCGCGAGCAGCACTACTGAGCACACAGTCTATGTACTACTATACTATGTCATGGCACACAGTGTGTGGCACTAGTATACCCTAGTGGCACATTGTTTGACATTATTATATCCTGGTAGCACAGTGTGTGACATTATTATATCCACTATAGGTGGAGGTCGGCACTTCCCTAGTTTGGTGGTGCATGTGGATGGATCCGGCCCAGAACATAGTAGAGAAGTAATCTCAGCACTCATAACATGTTTAAGGATATGCAATAAACTACATTAAATATAAGGTAAGTGCTGGAATTACTTCTCTACTATTATTATATCCATGCAGCACAGTGTGCAGCACTGGTACAGTATATCTAGGAGACACAGTGTGTGGCACTGTTAAATCCTGGTGGCATATAGAGTATGTAGAATTTTATAATTGTCCCCCACCCCTTCTTTTGTGCTAGGGATGTTAGGGACCCACTATGCACAGGTGGCCGTGATGGGGCTAGCAGGCTTGTACTTCATGATCATCAAGTACAGTAACAACTAGTGTTGCTCGCGAATATTCGCAATACGAATTTTATTCGGGAATATCGCATATTCGCGAATTCGCGAATATTCGCGAATATAGCACTATATATTCGTAATTCCGAATATTTTTTTTGTTCACAGTACACATCACAGTGATCATCCCTCTCTGCTTCCAGCTTGTGTGGTGTAAAGAAGGCTCAAATACTACTGTGTGAGACTGGCGAGCGAATTTCCGCATATGCGAAAATTAGCATATGCAAAAATTTGCATCTGTTAATTTTTCGCATATACGACATTTCGCTTACGGTAATTTTATGTATGCTAATTTTCGCATATGCTAATTTTCGCATACGCGAATTCTAGCATATACGAAAATAAAACGCGAATATGACGAATATGCAAATTTAACGAATATATGACAAATATTCGTGCATATATTCGCGAAATATTGCGAATTCGAATATGACCTATGCCGCTCAACACTAGTAACGACCCATTAGTGTAATGTACATATAATATTTAGTATGTAGGGGTGAGGGATTTGGGTGGAATGGGGACGTGGCCAGGGTGGAGTCTTGCAGGGGGCCCTTACTTTCCTTGGTCTGGGGGCCCTGAGTGTTGCCAGTCCGCCCCTGCATGCATATCAAGTTTGTGTTATGGCATTTATTTACATGGACTTTTAATGGCAGATTTTATGTATCTACTTTTTGCTGGCATGTTTGAACTTCTAGAGAAAAATGTATCACCCCCCTCACATTAACCAAGGAAGGTCCAAAGAATATTATTTTAGCCTAAATGTGTCAAGTTTGCTGTATGGAATAGTACACCCTATGTATGTCACTAAATGGCATTGCCATTGGTATACATTGGAATCCTTCCAAAGTATACCTTGGAACAACACTGTGAGACGCAGCGTGAAAATAGCCTAAGCGCTGTGTGTGCTGAAGCAAACGTATCTGATCATTTTGCCAGTGGTTTGTTCTGAGAACACGTGCCTGGAGGTTAATAGGTTTTTGAATTTGTAGGAATTGATTGGAATAATATGAAGAATATGTTGAATTGCCCTGTACAAACAAGGCTGCTGTTTATTCAAGCAGACATCATATGCCATATATAAAAAAATATAAAGATTGAGAATAAAAATCTGACAGTCCCTAAAAAAGTTGCCAGGAATATTCCAGAATTAACATTGAGCTTTACACTCAGCCTCTAGTGCTGCATTTAATTTGTCTACATTTACTTAAAACACTACTTTTAAGCTTGATTTACTGTAAGAAAATGAAGTGGTATTTTTTATAGGAAGGGTCACTGTATTTTAAAGTGCTTCATGACTCTATAATGTAACTATTTAAATGCAGTTAAAATGGCTTTCTGGTATACATTGCTAATAATATTCATTTTTTACAACTTATTTAAAAACTCTTTTCTCAGTAATAACCAATTTCCAGGATATCATAAAAATTTGAACAAACTAATTTCGGCTCCTGTTGCTGACTGCACTAAGGTAGAGAAGATGTTTTGGAATAGTCATTGATACAGTAAAATCTGTGATAAGGTGCATGAAGAGATTTTGATTATTCAGCATTAGAAAAACAGCACCACAGCTATCCTCAGGTTGTATGTGGTAATGCAGCTTAGTTCCATTAAAGTGACCAGAGTGACATTGTATGGTGCTGTTTTTTTTTATTGCAGATTATCACTAAGTGTCACAGGAGAGAGATGCTTTCTGATTATTGTATTGTCCAGGTACCCTGCCAACAAATAGATATGGTCCAAAGTAGAAAACTCCTTTAAATAATTTGTACAGAGTTAAAACAGGTCTCTTTATTGTAAAAACAACATCACACAAGTGCACTTGTGTGTGATATTAGAAAGGGAGAGTGAATCAAATCTGATGAATACAAATTTGTTAAGAATTTCAGGAAATATTAGCTTTGCATCAAAACCGAATATTGCCACGATTGGATTGCACGAATCACTTCATTAAACTGCTTTTAGTGCAGTCCAGGCTCCAAGGCATCTAAAATGGCGGATCCACATGTGAGGACATGTGGCAAGGAACTCTGGGAAGGCGGCACGGTGGGTAGGTGGGATGACCCTGAATCACATGCAGCATCGGAAGCCATCTTGCAGCCAGTCAATTCAGCGTTTTATTTCAGAGAGAGTGTTTCATTGCAGGGAGAGAGAGAGCATTGTGTGCTTACACAGAAAAACAGCTTGACAGCAGCGATTCACCACAAGCCCAAATCACTGCATAAAAGCACTGACAGAGAGAGAGAAAGTACACTTTTGGGTAGAGAGCGTTACCATCCCTGGAGGAATACTTGTCCAAGGGGGAGAAAAGATTGTCTTTGTGTATAGCAATCGATACTCCACAGGAGGCAGAAGATGAACTTGAGCTATTAGACCAAAAAGAATAAACATTAGTGGGCAACTTAGGGATTTTACCGTCTTTGAAATGTGTCTCTTGTAAAAAGAGTATAGATATGTGGCCTTTCTTAAGCAATGAAAGGATATGGCTCTGTTTATTAGGGGAGTTGAAGCCTTTCACGTTATAAGAGTATAGTTTCAAGGTAGCCATATAATTGTACGTGAGGGGATGGAAACAGTGTAGTATCCCGTAGCTGGAAGTGAGTACGACATTATCATGTTGCAGCGGGAGATATAGGGTTCATGGGGAAAAGGTAAGCTGGCCAGGCGGTGGGAAGGTATGGGGGCCATAAATTGTAAAATCTTTAAAAAAATTACTATAACAAGAGGTAAATGCAACAGAATGGGTGGAGAGGTAATCATAACAAGGGACATATGAAATGCCTGGTTGATAAGCTACAATCGGAAAAGAATATTGTGCCAGTGGGGGAGGGAAGAAGATTAAGGGAAGAAGTGGGGAGACAGAGAGGGAGTGGGGGGGGGGGTAAAGCAAGGGAGGGAGTGAAGCTGGGGGGGGGGGGGAGAGGCGATTGAAAGCAAGAACCCAATAGGTAAGTAGGTAAGGGAGGGGGATGTAAGAGGGAAGACAGCGATAGGAGGCAGAGAGTTGAAACCTGTGGGGGATGTGAACTAGGTGATGGAGACCTAAAGTAAAGTACCACAAACTAGTTCTAACTAGCAATAAGAATAAACAAAGGTACATATAATAGGTATTCGGTCTTGCAAGAGGCAAGTCAACATAACTACTAGGAAATGGAAGTCAGTGTCAGTCTAACAGACGATACATCACATCGATGTGTTGGAGTGTTGCGGATCGTGCCCAAGGAAGCAGGGAGCATGTGGCCATTCAGGTCTCCACTTTTCACTGCAGGCATTTGAGATCATCCAAAAGCAGGCAGTCTGACAACTTTGGAGGGTCATCTGAGGGAGTAACCAGAGAGAAACACCAAGTAGGCAAGGGGACTAGTGGGAAGTCCATGACTCAGACAGAGTCCATGTCAATACTGTCAGGGACCGACCAGAGGACAGGGAGAGTGAACCCTAAACTGACTCTAAAACCGCTCTCCCTGCCTACTTGCCCATCCACCCTAATAAGAGTCGGTCAAAAACCAGAAACATAACAGGAACATAGAACTCTATCAAAAATTAAGTTCAAAGGACACTATAAACCTATGGTCAAGCACAGAGAAAACACTAGCTAAGTGATCATGTACTCTAAGATCAGTGAATGTACAAAAACTCCAAAGATCTGAATAAAGAACTAATAAACAGAGTTCAAAACACCAGACAGGAAAACGGATGAGTCTAAACAGACTCCAGGAATGGACAGGAATAAGCATAATCCCCCAGAACCTCAAGTAGACACGGAGTCCCCATGGACAGGTAACAGGGATATCTAGATCAGAGCCTCTAATAGACACGTGTCCCAATGGAGCGATAACATGAAAAAACAGATAAAAGAGAAAACACAGTGTGAACAAATACATAACAGAAAGGATATACAAATCCTAAAACTGACTAAACAAACACAGCTAAAAATCTACTAAGAGCATGCCACATAACCATGGCTAAAACCAGAACATACAGGGTGCATGCTATGACAGATATAGTAGATTAAAAGCTCAAATAAAGAATGTTTCACCAAGAGCTCCATAGCAGCATGTCAGGCTCTCAGGAAGTTCATATGTAATCTCAATCACCAGCCCAGAGGCTAGACTGGGATGACATTAAATAGACACACCCTAGGAGCTATTGGCTAGCAAGCCAAAGGCTTTAACCCCTTAAGGACTCAGGGTTTTTCCGTTTTTGCACTTTCATTTTTTCCTCCTTACCTTTTAAAAATCATAACCCTTTCAATTTTCCACCTAAAAATCCATATTATGGCTTATTTTTTGCGTCGCCAATTCTACTTTGCAGTGACATTAGTCATTTTACCCAAAAATGCACGGCGAAACGGAAAAAAAAATCATTGTGCGACAAAATCGAAAAAAAAAACACGCCATTTTGTAACTTTTGGGGGCTTCCGTTTCTACACAGTGCATATTTTGGTAAAAATTACACCTTATCATTATTCTGTAGGTCCATAAGGTTAAAATGATACCCTACTTATATAGGTTTGATTTTGTCGCACTTCGGGAAAAAATCATAACTACATGCAGGAAAATGTATACGTTTAAAAATGTCATTTCTGACCCCTATAACTTTTTTATTTTTCCACGTACAGGGCGGTATGATGACTCATTTTTTGCGCCGTGATCTGAAGTTTTTATCGGTATGATTTTTGTTTTGATCGGACTTTTTGATCACTTTTTATTCATTTTTTAATGGTATAAAAAGTGACCAAAATACGCTTTTTTGGACTTTGGAATTTTTTTGCGCGTACGCCATTGACTGTGCGGTTTAATTAATGATATGTTTTATAGTTCGGACATTTACGCAAGCGGCGATACCACATATGTTTATTTATTTTTTTATGGGAAAAGGGGGGTGATTCAAACTTTTATTAGGGAAGGGGTTAAATGACCTTTATTAACACTTTTTTTTTTTTTTTTTTGCAGTGTTATAGGTCCCATAGGGACCTATAACACTGCACACACTGATCTCCTATGCTGATCACTGGCGTGTATTAATACGCCTGTGATCAGCATTATCGGCGCTTGACTGCTCCTGCCTGGATCTCAGGCACGGAGCAGTCATTCGTCGATCGGACACCGAGGAGGCAGGTAAGGGCCCTCCCGGTGTCCGGTCAGCTGTTTGGGAAGCCGCGATTTCACCGCGGCGGTCCCGAACAGCCTGACTGAGCAGCCCGGTCACTTTCAGTTTCCCTTTAGAAGCGGCGGTCAGCTTTGACTGCCGCTTCTAAAGGGTTAATACCGCACATCGCCGCGATCGGCAATGTGTGGTATTAGCCGCGGGTCCCGGCCGTTGATGAGCGCCGGGACCGACGCGATATGATGCAGGATCGTGGCGCGATCCCGCTTCACATCGCGGGAGTCGGCGCAGGACGTAAATATACGTTCTGCGTCGTTAAGGGGTTAACTATTCCCTGACCGGGGAACATAAAACTGTTCACACACAAGCAAATCCAATGGCTGTGTGTGAACACAGACCAAGACAGACATGACAAATACGCTTGGGGGTCATCTTATGAGACTTCCTCTTCTTCTTTTGCGACTTTTGGGCCCCCACACCTTCCCATGGAGTGGGCGGGGTGATTGTAGGAAGGTCCGTCAGGTCCGTGACTGCAGACAAATCAGGGACCTCCATGTCACTCTGTCCAAGAGCTTCTAGTGCCGGCATCAGGTCCTGTCGTACTCTGATGGTGAATCTCCTAGCCTCCACCGAAAAGGAGATACCAAAGGGGAAGAGCCATCGGTAGGCAATATTCCTCTCACGTAGGTGTGTTGTCAATGGTCGTAACATTCCTCTATTTGACTTTCCTCTAAGTGACATTGACATTCCTCTAAGTGATCCTGGCAAGGTCTTGGAAGATAGCTAGTGGGGCGTCTTCAAATTTTTAGTTAGACGTGGTTCTTGCCCTCCGCAGAATCTCATCCCGTACTGAAGAGTTCAGGAAACGGCAGATGACGTCTCGGGGAGGTTCTTGTGCTTTAGGTTTCACCTGAAGTTATCTGTATGCACGTTCATTCTGTATCTTGAGGGGATATGTGTCTCCCAATATGCGGATGAAGATAAGTTTCAACGTAGAATTGAGATTCAGGCAAGACACTTTCTGGTAGACCCTTGATTCACAGATTATTCCATCGGGCGCGATTGTCTTGGTCTTCTAGCCAGTCAATGACCTTATTGAAGTGGGTTTGGCAGGAGGCTAAGGCTGTAGTAGAAGCCACAGTATAGGCTATCACATGTGCAGATTCCAGTTGTTCAACTCTATTGCCAATTTGTCTGACATCCAATTTAAGTTCTTGTAAGTCCCTAGAGACCGGCTCCAGAGCATTTCTTAGCAGTCTGTCCATGAAAGTGCGTGATAGTGGCAATGCGTTGTTTAGGTCTAGCTCTTCAGAGTCGCTCTCACGATCAGTCGCCATATCTTTGCGGAGTTTAGGAGTTGACGTTTTTTCATGTTAGGTAGCCATCTCTAATGTTTTTCTAGAGTCAGATGAACCAGAGTGTTTCATAAAAGTTTCAATACTGCCTTTCTTACGGTACGGTGAGTTGGTTTTTAATTTGGCAGGACCAATTTTGACCATTATGAATCTTCAATTAGTACTTGGAACATCACTCAGGACCTGGCGGGGTAGGGGATGCTGGCATAGTGAAGCCAGACATTCAGCTGTCCCTTTGGGGAGTTACATTAGAGCTCCATCTTCAGGTATCAGATTGGTAGGTATGGAAATCAGATTCACCAGCTATAGTCTGCTGGTACGCCGGGGGGGGGGGGGAGAGGTAGATTGAAAGGAGTACCAGGTAATAGTAAGGTACAATTATGCAGTAGCGAGGATAGACCACTGGGGGGCAGCAGAGGTTAGCAAAGCAAGAATAAACAGTTCCTCAATGGAGTATATGGAGAGGAAAGCAGGAATTCAGCAAATCAAACATGTATTCAGTCCACAGGCTAAACCCTCAGTTAATAACAGCAAGAGAGTCTCTGTAATAAAAAACTCAGTTTCTGTCCTGTGTGAGTTCTCTGTTCCCCGTGGGTTGTGAGGTCTTAGATTATGGTCAGAAGCAGAGTATTCCAGTGCAGGTGCAGCTCTGTTTGCACTCCACATGTGGCAGGCTTAAAAGCCACCAGGGGAGAGCTGAAATGGCATCCACTGTCCACCCCTGTATGAGCCCCGTCCTCTGCAGCAGTCCCTCGGGCAGGAGAGGATACGAAGGGCTAGTAAGATTGTGTCACTGGACAGCAGCAGGCTAAGGGGTTAGTTGTGGCACAGATGAGGGGACCCACTCAGGGTCACAGTATTGTGTGTACCTGCAAGGCACCAGCGGGCTGTGCGGTCCCTCATCACTGAAAAAACCTTCCAAGGTCAAGCCTAAGAAATTTGCTACGTATATGCTTTGAGAAGTTACCTGAAGGGCACTTGAAAACCCTATGTAATTCTTGCACGGCAGGATTGTTCCGCAGGAGACTCCGTCCTTTATGGATGAATTAAGATCCATGATTAATCAACAGGTCCAGGCCTCTGTGGCAGCTGCTCTGCCTACGCCAATAACTTGTGATCCTCCTCCTGCTAAAAAAATCTAAGCTAACTTTTAATGTGGATTCAGCCTTTTTCTTCTAACTTGGATTCAGAAGAAGATATTCCTTCTACCTCCAGGAAATTACAGATACCCTTCTAAGTGCAGTAAAAAGTACTATGAATATAGAAGATCCTAAGGTTACCTTTCAGTACAAGATGAAATATTTGCAGGGTAAAAACCCAGGAAACAAAATAGGTTCACTATTCATGAGAATCTTAAAAGTCTAATCTTGGATGAATGGAAAGATCCTGATAGAAAGCTCATGATAGCTAAAGAATTCAGAGCAAGGTTCCCATTCAATAGTGAAGATACGGATTTATGGAGCAAAGCTCCTAAAATAGATATACAGGTGGCTAAAGTAGTCAAAAAGAGGTCTCTCCCATTTAAGGATTCTTCTCAATTAAACGACCATATGGATAGGAAAATGGAGGGTATACTTAGGAAAAATTAGGATGCTTAATCTGCATTATTAAATCCAAATATTGCAGCCACAAGTGTTGTAAGATCTCTGTTTCTATGACTTGGTCAATTGGAAAACCATATTGAAAATAAAACACCCAGAGATCAACTTCTTTCTTCTATTTCTATGGTTAAACTCGCAACTGCTTCGTTGGTTGATGTATTGGCTGAATCTGTAAGGATGGCAGCAATATCTGCAGCATTATCCAACTCTGCCCGAAGAGCCCTGTGGTTGAAGAATTGTCTCGGTGATTCTGTCTCAAAAACTAAACTATGATCTATTCCCTTTGAAAGTAAATTGGTGTTTGGTTCTGTATTAGATAACATTTTACAGCAAGCAGCAGACAACAAGAAGAAATTTCCTGAAGTGAAGGGTACAAAGCTGAAAAATAATTTTCATCCGTTCAAGAATAAACAGAGAGGATATAAAGGGAAAGGGAAGTCTGGAAGGTGGAGTTACCCTAAAGGAGGTAAGGGGCGAGATTTCTTGCTCAACCCTAACAATTAAGACAAAAAGCAGTGACTTGTCGGTTGTGGGGAGACTAACTCTAGTCTACCATCAGTGGAAGGATATAACAAGAAACTAGTTCATTCTAAATTCCATCAAGAACGGGTTCAAGATAGAGTTCGTCTCTCCTCCACCTCAAACCTTTTGCACAACAAATCTCTGTCCCAATTGTCTAAACAAAATCATTCCTGTCCCTCTGGAGGAACAAGAACAAGGACACTATTCTTGCCTTTTTCTTGTACCCAAACCGAATGGTTCTTTGAGAACAATAATACATTTAAAACATCTGAACCGTTATATTTAACTTACAAACATGTTAAGATGGAAACATTCAAAACAGCTGTCCCCCTAATACCTAAGAATGTCTGGATGGCAACAATAGATCTAAAGGATGCTTATTTCCACATACCTATTTTTCCGACACATGAAAAATTTCTGAGATTTGCTGTAACCCAAAACAATCAGACCTTCCACTATCAATTCAAGGCACTACCATCAGGGATGTCCTTGGTCCCGAAGATCTTTACCAAAGTTATGATATAAGAAGTAGCATCCTTGAGACAAGAAGGAATTTTAATTATTCCATATCTGGACGATCTTTTGGTTACTGCCCGTAGTGTTGAGCGGCATAGGCCATATTCGAATTTGCGAATATTCGCGAATATATGGACGAATATTCGTCATATATTCGCGAATATTCGCATATTCGTTATATTCTCGTTTTATTTTCGCATATGCGAACATTCACGTATGCGAAAATTAACATATGTGAAAATTAGCATATACTAAATTAACATACGCAAAAATTCGCATATGCGAAAATTAGCATATGCTAATTTTCGCATATACGCATTTTCGCACGCCAGTCTCACACAGTAGTATTACAGCCTTCTTTACACCACACAAGCTGGAAGCAGAGAGGGGTGATCACTGTGATGTGTACTGTGAAGAAAAAAATAAATAAATAAACGAATATTCGTAATTACGAATATATAGCGCTATATTCGCGAAATTCGCGAATTCGCGAATATGCGATATTCGTGAATAATATTCGAATTGCCAATATTCGCGAGCAACACTAACTGCCCGGTCCAAAGAGCTCTTGTCCCAGCATGTCAATCTAACAATTCTCTCCCTACAGAATTTAGGCTGGATCATAAACTTCCAGAAGTCAAATCTCCTTTCTGCAAGACAAAAAATGTTTTTAGGAATGATATTGGATTCAAACAAGCAAATGACTTTCCTGCCGGAGGAAAAGGTCTCAAGCAAACGTGACTACTATCAGAAATGCAAGGTCCCGGTTAGGTTCCATGACCTCATGCATTCCAGCAGTCCCATGGAGCCAAAGTCATTCCAGAAGTCTTCAGTAGTGTTGCTCGCGAATATTCGCAATACCAATTTTATTCACGAATATCGCATATTCGCAAATTCGCGAATATTCGCGAATATAGCACTATATATTCGTAATTACGAATATTCGTTTTTTTTGTTTTGTTTTTTTTTACAGTACACATCACAGTGATCATCCCTCTCTTCTTCCAGCTTGTGTGGTGTAAAGAAGGCTCTAATACTACTGTGTGAAACTGGTGTGCGAATTTTCGCATATGCGAAAATTTGCATATGCAAATTTTCGTATATGCAAATTTTTTTCTTGTACTGATTTTTGTATATGCAAATTTTCGTATATGCTAATTTTCGCATACGCAAATTTTTGCATATGCGAAAATAAAACGCGAATATTCGCGGATATATGAAGAATATTCGGCCATATATTCGCGAATATTCGCAAATTCGAATATGGCCTATGCCGCTCAACACTAGTCTTCAGGAACAAATCCTCAAAGTCTGGGATCGCTCTCAGTGTTCTCTGGAAAAGAAGATGAGGATTCCTCTGACTGTCAAGAAATCTCTCAATTGGTGGATGAAGAGCAAAAATCTAAAGAAGGGGTATCCTTGGTTCCCCTTCTGTCAGTGTCAGTCACAACGGATGAAAGCCAAAAAGGTTGGGGAGCACATATTCAGGATCTTTTTTTTCCAGGGCATCTGGACAGAGGAAACTCTCCTTCACTCTTCCAATTTCTGAGAACTAAAAGCTGTGTTCAAGGCTTTGAAGCTTCACAATATCTCATTCTGAATCATCATGTGAAGATTTACACCGACAATGCTATTGCAGTAGCTTTTCTAAATCATCAAGGGGGAACAAGACACAGTCTTGATATTGTCAATTTCTGCTATACATCTCAAAGGAGGCGAGAATATTCAGGTTAGAGATGAGCGAATCGAAGCAGACGTACCCAAATTTGTTATGAATTTCAGGATTTATTCGAATCGCAACGAATGCGAATATCACCGCGATTCTATCGCACGAATCACTCCATTAAATTCCATTTTACAGCATTCCAGGCTCCAGGACACCTAAAATAGAGGATCCACATGTCATTACATGGGGCAGGGGCTGCTGGGATGGCGGGAATGCGAGGCGGGAAGCGAGGTAGGCATGATGACCCATGCGGGATGCAGCCTATCAGCATTCATTGACCCATGTGATGTCACAGCCCTATATAATCGGCAGCCATCTTGCGCTGCTCATTTCATGCCATATACACTGCAGAGATAGGACGGACTGCGTGTCTGTGTGTGTTACACAAAGACACTGAATTGATCATACCGCAGCGTTCCACTGCCAACTGCTAGTTACATCAGCATTGTGGACAGAAAGACGTGCAGTGCTTGTTGTCACTGAGAAGGATTTTGATGCCAGCCATTAAGCTCCCAGTCACTTCATTCAGCATTTTATCAGAGGGGCAGATAGCTTTTCGTTGCCTCATATATATCAAGAAGCTGCCTGAACTTCATGAACCTTATCACAGGAGGCAGGAATGATTTTTTCAGCGCAATTCTGTGTATTTTTTCCACAAGAAATCATCAGCTGCTTATAGTAGTCTGTAGATGGTATGAAAAACAGTTCACACCATTCTTAACACTCTGTGACAGAGTGCAATTTAGGGTTTAATCCCCCTTTTTTTGTGGTGCTGCCCTGTTGTTTCCTGCTTGTGTGCAAAAATATGTTTTTTCAGCAGACTGTAGTGCATTTTTCTGCCCTTATATGTGCATACCACATACTTACATCAAATCAGTCTACTATTTTCTATCTGTGAATCTGTAACAAGTCTAGATACTGGGAAAGTCCAGGCAAAATGAATCACCGGCTGGTGTTTTACGAAAATATGTTTTCCAAGTGTAATGAATCACATTTTTCTGCCCTCATACGTGCAAACCACATATCTACATCTAAGTAGTGCACTTTTTTGTACCTGTTAGTCTGTAACAAGACTACATACAGTGAAAGGCCAGGGAAAAGTAATCACTAGCTGTTGTTTCATGAAATTATGTTTTCCAAGTGTACTGTAGCGCATTTTTTTGCCCTCATAAGTGCATACCACATATCTACATCTAAGTAGTCTACCATATTGTACCTGTTAATCTGTCAAGGGCCTACATACTGTGAAAGTCCAAGCACTAGTACTCACCGGCTGGTGTTTTACAAAAATACAGAATTTTTAATGTGTATTGTAGCGCATTTTTCTTTCCTCATCAGTGCATACCACATATATACATGTAAGTAGCGTACCATTTTGTACCTGTTGATCTGTCAAGGGCCTACATATTGTGAAAGTCTAAGCAATAGTACTGACCGGCTGGTGTTTTACAAAAATACAAAGTTTTTAATGTGTATTTGTCACTATTCGGCTGGCTGGAGGTGGATCCTCTGTGCCAGAGAGGGATTGGCGTGGACCGTGTTGGTGGACCGGTTCTAAGTTGCTACTGGTATTTACCAGAGCCCGCCGCAAAGCGGGATGGTCTTGCAGCGGCGGTAGCAACCAGGTCGTATCCACCAGCAACGGCTCAACCTCTCTGACTGCTGAAGATAGGCCCGGTACAAGGGAGTAGACAAGAGCAAGGTCGGACGTAGCAGAAGGTCAGGGCAGGCAGCAAGGATCGTAGTCAGGGGCAACGGCAGGAGGTCTGGAACACAGGCTAGGAACACACAAGGAAACGCTTTCACTGGCACAATGGCAACAAGATCCGGCGAGGGAGTGCAGGGGAAGTGAGGTATAAGTAGGGAAGTGCACAGGTGAACACACTGATTAAGCCTGCTGCGCCAATCAGTGGCGCAGTGGCCCTTTAAATTGCAGAGACCCGGCGCGCGCGCGCCCTAAGGAGCGGGGCCGCGCGCGCCGGGACAAGACAGACGGGGAACGAGTCAGGTACGGGAGCCGGGACGCGCATCGCGAGCGGGCGCTTCCCGCATCGCGAATCGCATCCCGGCTGAGAGGGAGATTGCAGCGCACCCGGTCAGCAGGTCTGACCGGGGCGCTGCAAATGCGAGAATGCTGCGAGCGCTCCGGGGAGGAGCGGGGACCCGGAGCGCTCGGCGTAACAGTACCCCCCCCCCCTTGGGTCTCCCCCTCTTCTTGGAGCCTGAGAACCTGAGGATAAGACTTTTGTCTAGAATGTTGTCCTCAGGTTCCCAGGATCTCTCCTCTGGGCCACAGCCCTCCCAATCCACCCAAAAATTTTTTTTCTTTCTGACAGTCTTGGAGGCCAGAATCTCCTTCACGGAGAAGACGTCAGAAGAACCGGAAACAGGAGTGGGGGAATCAAGTTTGGGAGAGAAGCGGTTAATGACGAGTGGTAAGGAGAGAGACATGAAAGGCATTGGGAATACGAAGAGAAGGAGGAAGAAGGAGTTTGTAAGAGACAGGGTAAATCTGGCACAAGACTTTGAAAGGGCCAAGATAGCGTGGTCCCAGTTTGTAACTGGGGACACGAAAGCGGACATATCTAGCGGAGAGCCATACCTTGTCTCCGGGAGCAAAAATGGGGGGAGTTCTTCTTTTCTTATCGGCAAATCTTTTCATCCGGGATGAAGCCTGTAAAAGAGAATTTTGGGTCTCTTTCCATATGGTGGAAAAATCACGAGTCACTTCATCCACCGCGGGCAAACCAGAGGGCAAGGGAGTAGGGAGGGGGGGGGAAGAGGGTGACGGCCGTACACCACGAAAAATGGGGATTTAGCAGAAGATTCGGAGACTCTGAAGTTGTATGAGAATTCGGCCCATGGTAGAAGATCTGCCCAGTCATCCTGGCGGGAGGAAACAAAATGCCGTAAATAGTCACCCAGGACCTGATTAACTCTTTCTACTTGCCCATTGGATTGGGGATGATAAGAAGAAGAGAAGTTTAATTTGATCTTGAGCTGTTTACAGAGGGCCCTCCAGAATTTAGACACAAATTGGGCCTCTATCCGAGACCATATGCGTGGGCAAACCGTGAAGGCGAAAAATGTGTACAAAAAATTGCTTTGCCAACTGAGGTGCTGAAGGAAGACCAGGAAGAGGAATAAAATGTGCCATCTTGGAAAATCGATCAATGACCACCCAAACAACTGTGTTGCCACGGGATGAGGGTAAGTCCGTAATAAAGTCCATACCAATCTGTGACCAAGGCTGTTCGGGGACAGGCAGAGGATGAAGGAGGCCAGCAGGCTTCTGGCGAGGAGTCTTATCCCGGGCACAGACCGTACAGGCCCGCACAAAATCAACAACATCAGTCTCCAGAGTCGGCCACCAATAAAAACGAGAGATGAGTTGCAAGGATTTTTTGATGCCCGCATGGCCTGCGAGGTGGGAGGAGTGTCCCCATTTGAGAATCCCGAGACGCTGGCTTGGAGAAATGAAGGTCTTCCCTGGAGGAGTTTGCCTGATGGAGGCTGGAGAAGTGGAGATCAGACAGTCAGGAGGAATGATGTGTTGCGGAGAGACCTCTACTTCAGAGGCATCAGAAGAACGAGAGAGGGCATCGGCCCTAATGTTCTTGTCAGCAGGGCGAAAATGAATTTCAAAGTCAAAACGGGCAAAGAATAACGACCACCTGGCCTGGCGAGGGTTCAGTCGTTGGGCAGACTGGAGATAGGAGAGATTCTTGTGATCAGTGTATATGATAACTGGAAATTTTGATCCCTCCAGCAGGTGCCTCCATTCCTCAAGCGCCAATTTAATGGCCAATAGTTCTCGATCCCCGATGGAGTAATTTCTCTCCGCCGGGGAGAAGGTCCAAGAAAAAAAAACACAAGTCACAGCATGCCCGGAAGAATTTTTTTGTAGGAGGACAGCTCCAGCTCCCACTGAGGAGGCATCTACCTCCAATAGGAAGGGTTTAGCTGGGTCAGGTCTGGAGAGCACGGGAGCAGAAGAAAAGGCAGACTTGAGAAGTTTAAATGCGTCTTCCGCTTGGGGAGACCAGGTTTTAGGATTGGCATTTTTCTTGGTTAAAGCCACGATAGGAGCCACAATAGTGGAAAAGTGTGGAATAAACTGTCTGTAATAATTGGGAAACCCCAAAAAACGTTGGATAGCACGGAGTCCGGAGGGGCGTGGCCAATCTAAGACGGCAGAGAGTTTATCTGGGTCCATTTGTAGTCCCTGGCCAGAGACCAAGTATCCTAGGAAAGGAAGAGATTGACATTCAAAGAGACATTTCTCCATTTTGGCATAAAGTTGATTGTCCCGAAGTCTCTGAAGAACCATGCGGACATGCTGACGGTGTTCTTCTAAGTTGGCAGAAAAAATCAGGATGTCATCCAGATAAACCACAACACAGGAATATAGGAGATCACGAAAAATTTCATTAACAAAGTCTTGGAAGACGGCAGGGGCGTTGCAAAGGCCGAAGGGCATGACCAGATACTCAAAGTGTCCATCTCTGGTGTTAAATGCGGTCTTCCATTCGTCCCCCTCCCTGATGCGGATGAGATTATAAGCACCTCTTAGGTCCTGTTTGGTAAAGATGTGGGCACCTTGTAAGCGATCAAAGAGTTCCGAGATAAGAGGTAGGGGGTAGCGTTTTTTTACCGTGATTTTATTTAGTCCGCGGTAATCAATGCAAGGACGTAGGGAGCCATCTTTTTTGGACACAAAAAAAAATCCAGCTCCGGCAGGGGAGGAGGACTTGCGGATAAACCCCTTTTTTAAATTCTCCTGGATGTACTCCGACATGGCTAGAGTCTCTGGAGCAGACAGAGGATAGATTCTGCCCCGGGGTGGACTAGTGCCCGGGAGGAGGTCAATAGGACAGTCATAAGGCCTGTGAGGAGGTAAAGTCTCAGCTTGCTTTTTGCAAAAAACGTCAGCATAGTCCATATAAGCCTTAGGAAGACCGGATACAGGAGGAACCACAGGGTCACGGCAAGGAGTACTGGGAACCGGTTTAAGACAGTCCTTGTCACAAGAAGTACCCCAGTTCTTGATTTCTCCTGTGGACCAATCAAGGGTTGGGGAATGGCGTTGAAGCCACGGTAATCCAAGAAGAATTTCAGAAGTGCAGTTGGAGAGGACCAAAAATTCAATTTTTTCGTGATGAGGTCCGATGCACATTAGGATAGGTTCCGTGCGGTAACGCACGGTACAGTCCAATCTTTCGTTGTTAACAGAATTGATGTAGAGGGGTCTGGCGAGACTGGTCACTGGGATGTTGAACCTGTTGATGAGAGAGGCCAAAATAAAATTTCCTGCAGATCCGGAATCCAAGAAGGCCAGAGCAGAGAAGGAGAAGGTAGAGGAAGATATCCGCACAGGCACAGTAAGGCGTGGAGAAGCAGAGTTGACATCAAGAACTGTCTCACCTTTGTGCGGAGTCAGCATACGTCTTTCCAGGCGGGGAGGGCGGATAGGACAATCTTTCAAGAAGTGTTCGGTACCGGCACAGTACAGGCATAGATTCTCCATGCGGCGTCGTGTCCTCTCTTGAGGTGTCAAGGGAGACCGGTCAACTTGCATAGCCTCCACGGCGGGAGGCACAGGAACGGATTGCAGAGGACCGGAGGAGAGAGGAGCCGAGGAGAGAAACCGCCTCGTGCGAACAAAGTCCATATCCTGGCGGAGCTCCTGACGCCTTTCGGAAAAACGCATGTCAATGCGGGTGGCAAGATGAATAAGTTCATGCAGGTTAGCAGGAATTTCTGGTGCGGCCAGCACATCTTTGATGTTGCTGGATAGGCCTTTTTTAAAGGTCGCGCAGAGGGCCTCATTATTCCAGGATAATTCGGAGGCAAGAGTACGGAATTGGATGGCGTACTCGCCAACAGAAGAATTACCCTGGACCAGGTTCAGCAGGGCAGTCTCAGCAGAAGAGGCGCGGGCAGGTTCCTCAAAGACACTTCGGATCTCTGTGAAGAAGGAGTGTACAGAGGCAGTGACAGGGTCATTGCGGTCCCAGAGCGGTGTGGCCCATGACAGAGCTTTCCCAGACAGAAGGCTGACTACGAAAGCCACCTTAGACCTTTCAGTAGGAAACTGGTCCGACATCATCTCCAAGTGCAGTTAACATTGCGAAAGAAAACCACGGCAAAACTTAGAGTCCCCATCAAATTTATCCGGCAAGGATAATCGTAGGCCGGAAGCGGCCACTCGCTGCGGAGGAGGTGCAGGAGCTGGAGGAGGAGATGGTTGCTGGAGCTGAGGTAATAGCTGCTGTAGCATCACGGTCAGTTGAGACAGCTGGTGGCCTTGTTGCGCTATTTGTTGCGACTGCTGGGCGACCACCGTGGTGAGGTCGGCGACAACTGGCAGTGGGACTTCAGTGGGATCCATGGCCGGATCTACTGTCACGATTCGGCTGGCTGGAGGTGGATCCTCTGTGCCAGAGAGGGATTGGCGTGGACCGTGTTGGTGGACCGGTTCTAAGTTGCTACTGGTATTCACCAGAGCCCGCCGCAAAGCGGGATGGTCTTGCAGCGGCGGTAGCAACCAGGTCGTATCCACCAGCAACGGCTCAACCTCTCTGACTGCTGAAGATAGGCGCGGTACAAGGGAGAAGACAAGAGCAAGGTCGGACGTAGCAGAAGGTCAGGGCAGGCAGCAAGGATCGTAGTCAAGGGCAACGGCAGGAGGTCTGGAACACAGGCTAGGAACACACAAGGAAACGCTTTCACTGGCACAATGGCAACAAGATCCGGCGAGGGAGTGCAGGGGAAGTGAGGTATAAGTAGGGAAGTGCACAGGTGAACACACTGATTAAGCCTGCTGCGCCAATCAGTGGCGCAGTGGCCCTTTAAATTGCAGAGACCCGGCGCGCGCGCCCTAAGGAGCGGGGCCGCGCTCGCCGGGACAAGACAGACGGGGAACGAGTCAGGTACGGGAGCCGGGACGCGCATCGCAAGCGGGCGCTTCCCGCATCGCGAATCGCATCCCGGCTGAGAGGGAGATTGCAGCGCACCCGGTCAGCAGGTCTGACCGGGGCGCTGCAAATGCGAGAATGCTGCGAGCGCTCCGGGGAGGAGCGGTGACCCGTAGCGCTCGGCGTAACAGTATTGTAGCACATTTTTCTGCCCTCATCAGTGCATACTGCATACCTACATCAAAGTAGTTTACTATTTTGTTCTTGTTAATCTGTCAAGGGCTTAGATACTGCGAAAGGACAGCCAATAGTACACACCTGCTGCTGTTCTAGACAAATACTGTTTTAAGTGAAGTGAAGCGTATTATACTACCCTCATATACACAACAAGTATGTCAGGAAGAGTATTGCCAGGACTTGCACAGAGGAGTGGCAGAGGCCTAAATTCATCAGGCGCAGCTAGAGGTCGCAGCAGAGTAGGGGTGTGTGCCAGCTGGAGTCGCAGCGAGAGGTCTGAACTCCCGGTGTCAGCTAGCATTCGTGTCGCGACCAGCAACCCAGTGATCAGTTCACTCGGTCATCCACTTCATCTCAAGTGACATTCGACCCCCCCAGTCAACAATCAGTAGGTTCCTCACACTCAACCCTCAGTTGGCATGGCCCTCATGCTGCTGCTGCCACCTCCAGGCTCTGCCATTGTGCTGCTCTATGGTCTCCTCATGCTACTGCTACCACCTCCAGGCTATGTCATTGTACTGCAATATGGTCTCCTCATGTTGATGCTGCCACCTCCAGGCTCTCTCATTCTGCTGCTCTATGGTCTCCTCATGCTAATGCTACCACCTCCACGCTCTGTCATTGTGCCACCATATGGTTTCCTCATGCTGATGCTACCACCTCCAGGCTCTGTCATTGTGCCGCCATATGGTCTACTCATTCTGATGCTGCCCCCTCCAAGCTCTCTAATTGTGCTGCTCTATGGTCTACTTATGCTGATGCTACCACCTCCAGGCTCTCTGATTGTGCTGCCATGGATACTGCAAAACATAATTAAGGTGCTGGTCCCCAGTTTCAGAAATTCCTTGCATTAGGGTCACTTTCAGGACTCCTGATGCCCCCTCCAGGCTGTGCCATTCAGCCACTGTATGGTATCCTCATGCTTCAGTCACCTCTAGGCTGTGCCATTCAGACACTATATGGTCTCCATATATTGACTGTGTATTGTAGGAAACATGGGGCTATCCCTGAGTTACTCTCCCAGCATTATTGCCATGTTGATACCAGACCAGTAATAAAAGGAATATTGCCAAGGACTAGCAGCAACAGGGAACTGTGGATACTGACAACCGGCTGTTGGAATTGACTGACTATCCCAGGTGGTAGAAGTACCATTTTGAAAATCCTCAGTTCTAGTAGGCTTTAAGTCGTTCAGTCTTTGTTGTGGTTCTTCAGTTGCAGAATTAAGTTGTATTAAGTTGTATTTTCCTGTTCCTCTGATAAGCTAATGTCACTGGAACACAAAATATTTATATTGTCATGTAATGAAGGATCCTTTTCTTCAGAGAACGTATCTATCATTTTATTATTTTGAATATCAGGTGGTATTCTGACAATTTTTGTGAAGCACTGGGGTCTCCTCATGTTAGAGCCAACTCCAGGCTTTGCCATTCAGACACTATATGGTCTCCTCCTACTGATGCCTGTTAGGATTCGGCAGGCTGGATGTGGATCCTCTGTGTCAGCGAGGGATTGGCGTGGACCGTACCGGTGGACCGGTTCTAAGCTGCTACTGGTATTCACCAGAGACCGCCGCAAAGGTCTGGAAACACTGGTATGGCAATCACAGGAAACGCTTTCACTAGGCACAAGGGCAACAAGATCCGGCAATGCTGGGAAGGGGAAGTGAGGTAATAAAGGCGTGGAGCAGGTGGGAGCTAATTAGACTGATTGGGCCAGGCACCAATTAGTGGTGCACTGGCCCTTTAAATCTTAGAGAGCTGGCTCGCGCGCGCCAGGACGTGACAGTCAGGGACCGGGACCGGTAAGTGGATTGGGATGCGATCCGCAAGCGGGCGCGTCCCGCTATGCGAATCGCATCCCCGTCGGCAGTGTCAGTGCAGCGCTCCGGGTCAGCGGGTCTGACTGGGGCGCTGCAGAGAGGAGAACGCCGCGAGCGCTCCGGGGAGGAGCAGGGACCCGGAGCGCTCGGCGTAACAGTATCCCCCCCCTTAGGTCTCCCCCTCTTTTTGTCTGCTTGTCCCTTCATGCGAGACGAGGCCATTGGGAGCGATTCTTGAGTTTCCTTCCGGATGATAGCGAAATCCTGTGTAACTTCATCAATGGCAGGAGATCCAGAAGAAGTGGGAATGGGGAGGTGGGGCAGAGGGTGAAGCTTTTCACGGGGCAGAGTGTTACCAGGAAGGGGGCTAGGGGAGGCAAAATCTCAGCTTGCTTTTTGCCGAAAATATCCTGGTAAGCCTTGGGAAGGACAGGGATGGGTGGAACCTCAGGAGTTAGACAAGTGGGAGCAGATGTGAGGCATCATTTGTGACAAGAAGGACCCCACTTCTTGATCTCCCCAGTGATCCAGTCAAGGATAGGAGAATGACGTTGAAGCCATGGTAGACCGAGGAGGACTTCAGAGGTGCAGTTGGGCAGGACAAAAAATTCAATTTTTTTGTGATGCAGTCCAATGCTCATAAGCAGGGGTTCTGTGCGGTAACGCACCGTGCAGTCCAATTTTACTCCGTTGACAGAAGAAATGTAGAGCGGCTTGACGAGATGGGTCACTAGGATGCTGAACCTATTAACGAAAGAGGCCAAAAGAAAATTTCCTGCAGAACCAGAGTCCAAGAAGGCCACAGCTGAGAAGGAAGAGTTGGCAGAAGGAGAAATCCGCACGGGCACAGTGAGACATGGAGAAGCAGACTTCACACCAAGAGACGCCACTCTCACGTGAGCTGGGTACGTGCGTGCGTTTCCCAGATGCGGAGGACGAATAGGGCAGTCCACTAGGAAATGTTCGGTACTAGCGCAGTACAGGCATAAATTTTTATCTCTGCGACGAGACCTCTCTTCATGGGTCAGGCGAGACCGATCCACTTGCATAGCCTCCTCGGCGGGAGGCACAGGGGTAGATTGCAAAGGACTCTGGGAGAGAGGTGCCCAGAGATCAAGGTCCTTTTCCTGGCGGAGCTCCTGGTGTCTTTCAGTAAAACGCTTGTCGATGCGGGTGGCCAAATGGATAAGTTCAGACAGGTTAGCAGGAATTTCTCGTGCGGCCAGTACATCTTTGATGTTGCTGGATAAGCCTTTCTTGAAGGTCACGCAGAGGGCCTTGTTGTTCCAGGCTAGCTCAGAGGCGAGGGTACGAAACTGGATGGCGTATTCGCCTACAGAAGAACTTCCTTGGACTAGGTTCAGCAAAGCAGACTCAGCAGAGGAGGCCCGGGCTGGCTCCTCGAAGACACTACGGACTTCAGCGAAGAAGGACTGGACAGTGGCTGTGGCAGGATCATTGCTGTCCCAGAGCGGTGTGGCCCATGACAAGGCCTTTCCAGACAGAAGACTAACTACGAAAGCCACCTTAGACCGTTCTGTGGGGAATTAGTCCGACAACATCTCCAAGTGTAGGGAACATTGAGACAGGAAACCACGGCAGAGTTTAGAGTCCCCATCAAATTTGTCTGGCAGAGACAAGCGGAGGCTAGGAGCGGCCACTCGCTGCGGAGGAGGTGCAGGAGCTGGCGGAGGAGATGGTTGCTGTAGCTGTGGCAGAAGTTGCTGTAGCATGGCGGTCAACTGCTACAGCTGCTGTCCTTGTTGGGCGAACTGTTGTCCTAGTTGCGCTATCTGTTGAGACTGCTGGGCGACCACCGTGGTAAGGTCAGTGACAACTGGCAGCGGGACCTCAGCGGGATCCATGGCCGGATCTATTGTTAGGATTCGGCAGGCTGGATGTGGATCCTCTCTGTCAGCGAGGGATTGGCGTGGACCGTACCGGTGGACCGGTTCTAAGCTGCTACTGGTATTCACCAGAGCCTGCTGCAAAGCGGGAAGGTCTTGCTGCAGCGGTAGCAACCAGGTCGTATCCACCGGTAACGGCTCAACCTCGCTGACTGCTGAGAAGGCGTGGGACAGAAGGACTAGACAGAGGCGAGGTCAGACGTAGCAGAAGGTCAGGGCAGGTGGCAAGGTTCGTAGTCAATGGTAATAGCAGAAGGTCTGGAAACACTGGTATGGCAATCACAGGAAACACTTTCACTAGGCACAAGGGCAACAAGATCTGGCAATGCTGGGAAGGGGAAGTGAGGTAATAAAGGCGTGGAGCAGGTGGGAGCTAATTAGACTGATTGGGCCAGGCACCAATTAGTGGTGCACTTCCCTTTAAATCTTAGAGAGCTGGCGCGCACGCGCCCTAGGGAGCGGAGCCGCGGGCGCCAGGACGTGACAGCTGGGGACCGGGACCGGTAAGTGGATTGGGATGCGAATCGCATCCCCGTCGGCAATTTCAGTGCAGCGCTCCCGGTCAGCGGGTCTGACCGGGGCGCTGCAGAGAGGAGAACGCCGCGAGCGCTCCGGGGAGCAGCAGGGACCCGGAGCGCTCGGCGTAACAATGCCACCTCCAGGCTCTGTCATTGTGCTGACATGTGACATGGGACTCCTTGTTAGATTAGGTCCTTTGTACCCACATGCTGTAGCACGGGCCACTGAAACTTGGGAGTTAAAAGTTCCATTTCAAAATCCTCAATTTCAATTTCAAAATCTTAGATTTCTATTTAAAATTGTTGTAGTTCAATGGTCTCCTCATGCTTCAGCCACCTTCAGGCTGTACCATTCAGACACTACATGGGCTCATTATGCTTTCCCCACCTCCAGACTTTGAAATTCAGCCAATACATTGTTTTCTGATGCTACTGGGACTGGGATATTAACTCCAAATAAGTTCTGGTAGCACTAGCTAACATAAATGCTTAATTGAGATTTCAAGATTGATTTTTCAATGTAAGGGGTTATGAAACCCTCTGGTGTACTGCTGATGCCTGCTCCTGACTGCTCCTGTGTCTTTCAGGAATTACTTGGCTTACTGATGCTTCTGGGCTTGGGTCTTACATTTTTGGATGTTTAACATGAGCTAAATACATGCTTAATAGAAATTTCAACTTTGATCTTTCAGTGTAACAGGGGTTAAGAAACCCTCTGGTGTACTATTTTGTTTCTGTTAATCTGTCAAGGTCCTAGATACTGTGAAAGGCCAACCAAAAGTACACACCTGCTGCTGTTCTAGACAAATACTGTTTTAAGCATAGTGAAGCGTATTGTACTCCCCTCAAATACGCACTAAATATGTCAGGCAGAGTGGCAGATGCCTAAATCCTTCAGACAGAGGTCGCAGCAGACTTGGGGCGAGTGGCAGCAGGAGTGGATAACACGGTCATCCACTTCATCACAAGTGACATTTGACACCCCAGTCAACAGTCGGTGGGTTCCTCAGACACAACCTTCAGTTGGCATGGCTCAGGAGCAGTCCCTGTCCTCCCATTTCTTCTGTCCTATGCAGTTCCCTCTCCTACAGAAATATCTTATACTGTGGGTTCAGCTCCGCTATTCAGTGAGGACAATCTAATAGAGGACAGTCAGCAGCTACTGCCCAGCCAAGAAGTGGAGGAGACATCCGCTGCTTCCTCTGCTAGGCGGGCAAGTAGTAATGAGGAGAGTGACGTGAGAAGTGGTGTAGCCAGGGTTTAGGATCCTGAAGCAAACACTGTTGAGGAACCTGAGGAGGACATCAGTGACGTGCAGACACTTGTTGATGATGATGAAGCCGATCGCAATTGGGAGCCGGGTGCATAAGGTGCTTCATCATTATCAGGAGAAAAGAGTTGCAGGTTGCTCGTGAGGCAGCAGCTGAGCCAGCAAGGCAGTAGCATGTTGGCAGTCAGCGTGATGGCAGAAGTGGAAATTCTGGAGCCCTTTTCAATTGGTGGACTCTGCAACTTTCAGAGAACTGATGGCTTGTGCCGAGCTGAGGTGGAGAGTGCCGTCATTTCTTTGCAAAGAAGGCAGTACCAGCCCTGCACAATTTTGTGGAAGAAAAGGTGGTCCAGTCCTTAAGCCTGTCGGTGTGTACCAAAGTGCACGGCAGCGCGGACGTCTGGAGCTTTAACTACGGTCAGGGACAAAACATGTCCTTTACGGCTCACTGGGTTAATGTGGTTCCTGCACAGTCACAACCCCAACTTGAACAGGTCACGCCGCTTCCTCCTCCACGCTGTCAGCCTGTTGGTCATGTGACAGTGTGTGACTCCGTCTCCTCATCCTTCACTGTGTCCTCAGCCTCCACTGCCAAGGGAAGTCTGAGTGGCCCTTCAGCATGCCATGTGTGCAGGGCACAGCAGTGTCACGCTGTTCTTCACATGGTTTGCCTTGGCAAAAATAGTCACATTGGGGAGGAACTGCTAAAAGTCATTCATAAAGAAATCAGAGCATGGCTTACTCCATGAAAACTGGAAATGGGAACCATGGTGACTGACAACGGGAAGAACATCTAGCATGTGCTGCAACTGGGAAGGCTGAGCCATGCGCCCTGCATGGCACACATGTTCAATCTGGTTGTGAAGCAGTTCCTGAAGTGTCCCCCCCTCCCTCATTTACAAGACATCCTAACAATTGAAAGAAAACTTTGCATGCACTTCAGCCACTCATACACCGCAAAGCACACTCTCCTTGAGCTGCAGTTTCAGAACGGTATCCCACAACATAGTGTGATTTGTGACATTGCCACACGTTGGAATTCCACCCTCCATATGTTGGACCCACTGTACGAACAGAGAAAAGCCATCGCCAATTTCTTGAAGATCCAAGCGGATAGGAGGACTCCCCTGTGTAACTTCAATGTGAACTAGTGGCAGCTCATGCGTGACACCTGCCGTTTGCTCAGGCCCTTTGAGGAAGCCACATTATTAGTAAGTCGCCAGGATTGCGGGATGAACAACATCATTCCACTGCTTCATTTCCTACAAGAAGTGTTGGAAATGATGGCAGGTCAGGGCTATGATGATGTTGCGCCTACATATCATGGCCACATGAGCCCTGTGGGAGCTGAACTGGAGGAGGAGGAGGAGAAGGATGAGGGGCACACGGAGCACACTTTAGGTGTCATGAGATGAACAGTGTTTCTAGTCATCTGACAGGAGCTGAGGAGCATGATCAACTAGAGGAGCTAGAGGGTTATGAGGAAGGTGAGACAGAGGACCCAGACACACCGTGGCAGTATGCAGTGGAGATGGAGGCAGGAAGTCCATCCGAGTCACTTGCACAAATGGCACGATGCATGCTTAATTGCTTGCGTAGTCACCGCTGAATTGTCAACATCCGGCAGCGGGATGACTTCTGGCTCTCCACCTTATTGGACCCTCGCTACCAGCACAAAATGGGCGCCTTTTTTACACCCATTGAGAGGGAGGACAAACTGACCTACTACAGAGAGATCCTACGTAGTCAGTTGGCCGATGCCTATCAGCACCATCGTCCATCCACTCGCAGGTCTTATTCGGGGGGCCCTCTACGCTCACCTTCCACTGCCATGGCTGCTGGGGAGGGGTGGGGTGGCATGAGCAGTACCAGCTCCATCAGCAACAGGTAGACATGGAGCAGGACCTGAACCAGCAGGTGGTGGCATAACTTGACATGGCCATGCCAACAAACCTTGAAGATCTGTTGAACTTCTGGGAAGCCAAACTTGATTTATGGCCGCAACTAGCAGAGTTTGCCCTGGAAACCCTGTCCTTCCTGGCCAGTAATATGCCATCAGTAATATGCTATTGCTCTTAGTAATGGCCATGGCTAAGAGCAATAGCTCGAAACACGTCGGCGTTTTACCCTTTTTTTAAGTGACATGTCACTTGCCACCGAGTGGCAATTTTTCCATGTTTAATGTGCACAATTAAAGGTTAAGTTTTCTTAGAGCTGAACCCTTGCTACAATTTTTCTTTCCTCATGTTACGGGGAGTGGCGGCTCCCTGCACCCGTGCTCCAGGACCATTGACAGATGCTTAATTCATATGGACTTTGGTGAGCTGATCTATATTTTCTTGCTTGTTCTTGTAAAATCATGCTGATGTCTGCTCCTGACAGTGTGTTTCAGGAACTACTTGGCTTACTGATGCTTAATTGAGATTTCAACATTGATCTTTCAATCTTAGGGGTTATGAAACCGTTTTGTGTAATGCTGATGCCTGCTCCTGACTGTGTCATTCAGCAACTACATGGTTTAGTGATTCTGCTTTGCTTGGCCCTTGAATTTTTTGATGGTAGCACTAGCTAACATTCACCTTTTAATGTTAGGGGTTGTGAACCCCTCTTGTGTACTCCTGCTGATGCCTGCTCCTTTCAGTGTCATTCAGCAACTTCATGGTTTAGTGATGTTGCTTGGCCTAGGATTGTGAGGCCCTATTGTCTCCTCATCTGTCACCAACTCCAGGCTGCGCCATTCAGACACTATATGGTGTCCTCCTACTGATGCCACCTCCAGGCTCTGTCATTGTGCTGCCATGTGACATGTGACTCCTTGTTAGATTTGGTTCTTTGTACCCACACGCCGGGGGCCCGGGACACAAAAACTTGGTATTTAAAAGTTCCATTTCGAAATCCTCAATTTCAATTTAAAAATTTTAAATTTTTATTTAAAATTCTTATATTTCAATGGTCTCCTCATGCTTTTGCCAACTCCAGGCTGTGCCATTAAGAAACTATATAGTCTCATTATTCTTCAGCCACCTCCAGGCTTTGTCATTCAGCCACTATATGGTCTCCATATATTGACTGTGTATTGTAGGAAACATGTGGGCATCCTTGAGTTTCTCTCCCAGCATTGTTACCATGTTGATACCAGACCAGTAATAAAAGGAATATTGCCAAGGACTAGCAGAAACAGGGAACTGTGGATACTGACCACCGGCTGTTGGAATTGACTGACTATCCAAGGTGGTAGATGTACCATTTTGATGTTCCTCAGTTCCAGTAGGATTTAAGTCGTTCATCCTTTGTTGCGGTTTGGTTACAGAATTAAGTTGTATCATGTTTTCCTGTTCCTCCGATGAGCTAATGTCACTGGAACACATAATAATCACCTTTTCTTTAGAGAATGTATAATTTTATTATTTTGAATGTCAGGTGGTATTCTGAAAATTTCTGATTATAAAGGAATTTTGTAATCTGGGACACAGGTAAAAGTATTTTTCAGGGTACTGTAGCACATTTTTCTGCCCCCATTAGTGCATACCACATACCTACATCTAAGTAGTGTACTATTTTGTACCTCTTAATCTGTCAAGGGTCTAGATACTGTGAAAGGACAGCCAATAGTACACACCTGCTGCTGTTCTAGATACATACTGTTTTAAGTGAAGTGAAGAATATTGTACTTATTGTACGCAATAAGTATGTCAGGCAGAGTAGTGAAATTTCAATTACAAAATCCATAATATCAATTTCAAAATCTTAAATTTAAACTTAAAATCATACATTTCAATGGTCTCGTCGTGCTGCTGCCAACTCCAGGCCTGGGTCTGGTAATAAAACTTTTGTTATGGTAGCACTAGCTACCCAAAATCTTCAGTTTAAATTTCAAACTTCGTCTTTTTTTCTTAGGGATTGTCAATCCCTGGGGTGTCCTCATGTTTCAGCCAACTCGTGGCTGTGTCATTCAGCCAATATATGGTTTACTGATGATGCTGGGCCTAGGCCAGGGAATAAAAACTTTTGTTATGGTAGCACTAGCTACCTAAAATTAGAGATGAGCGAATCAAAGTTGACGAACCCGAATTCGTTACGAACGTCATGAAAAATTCGATTTGCAACAAATGCGAATATTGCCGCAATTCGATTGCGCAAATCGCTTCATTAAGCTCCATTTTACAGCGTTCCAGGCTATTGGAGACCTAAGATGGTGGATCCACATGTGAGTACATGGGGCAGGGGATTATGGGAGGGTGGGAAAAATTAGCGGGAATGAAGGTAGGCGGGCTGACCCTGAATCACATGTGAGATGCAGCCTTTCAGTGTTCACTGACCCCTGTGATGTCACAGCCCCTATATAATCGGCAGCCATCTTGCCTCTCTTCATTTCATCTATGCACTCAGATAGAGAGGACGGGACTGCGTGTGTGTGAATAGCTCATACCACAGCTTTACACTGCAACTGCTAGTCACATCAGCATTAGGGAAAGACAGGAGTGCAGAGTGTTTTGCTGTTACACTGAGAAGGATCATTGATAGCTAAACCTCCTATTCACGTTATTGAGCATTGCAGCAGAGAGGGGCAGATAGCTGTCAGCTGCCTCATACAGATCTCCAAGCTGACTGAACTTTCTGAAGCATCTTATCTCCTCATTTCTCAGCCCAATTGAGTTTATTTTTTTTGCTCCACAAATCTTCTGCTGCTCATAATTGTGTGACAGAGTGCAATTTAAGGTTTAAACCCTGGATTTTTTTTTTTTTTGTGGTGCTGCACTGTTGGGTCCTGCTGCTGTTCAGAAGTACGTGATTTTTCAGTGGACTGTAGTGCATTTGTACCATTTTGTACCTGTTAATCTGTCAAGGGGCTACATACTGTGCAAGTCCAAACAATAGTATTCACCGGCTGTTTTTTTTTTTTAGAGTTTTTCTGAGTAAAGTTACGCATATATAACTGTCCTCATCAGTGCATACCGCATAGGTACATCCAAGTATCCAAGCATTTAGTACCTGTTAAGCTGTCAAGGTGCTCCATACCGTCAAAGTCCAAACAACAGTATCCACCTGCTGGTGTTTTACAAAAATACAGATTTTTTTCTGCGTATAGTTAGGCATATTACTGCCCTCATCAGTGCATACCGCATAGGTACATCCAAGTATTGTACCATTTAATACCTGTTAAGCTGTCAAGGTGCTCCATACCGTCAAAGTCCAAACAATAGTATCCACCGGCTGGTGTATTACAAAAATGCAGATTTTTTTCTGCTGATAGTTAGGCATATTACTGCCCTCATCGATGCATACCGCATACGTACATCCAAGTATTGTACCATTCAGTACCTGTTAATCTGTCAAGGTGCTCCAAACCGACAAAGTCCAAACAATAGTATCCACCGGCTGGTGTTTTACAAAAATACTGTTTTTTTTCTGCGTATAGTTAGGCATATTACTGTCCTCATCAGTGCAGACCGCATAGGTACATCCAAGTATTGTACCATTTAGTACCTGTTAAGCTGTTCCATACCGTCAAAGTCCAAACAATAGCATTCACCGGCTGGTGTTTTACAAAAATACTGATTTTTTTCTGCTAATAGTTAGGCATATTACTGCCCTCATCAGTTCAGACCGCATAGGTACATCCACGTATTGTACCATTTAGTACCTGTTAAGCTGTCAAGGTGCTCCATACCCTCAAAGTACAAACAATAGTATGCACCGGCTGGTGTTTTACAAAAATTCCTCCTGAGGAAGCCTGATCACTCCTGAGGAAGCCGCCGTAGTAGGTGGTGGAACGTGTGGAGCAAGCCGTCCCCCCATCTCGCAGTGGGAACTGTCCTATGTCTGTGCACCTTTATATTTCTTCCATGGGTCCAAGTCCTTGAGTATATTTTTACAGATTTTTCCAAAATTTTTTCTGCTTAGTATTGCACATTCCTTCTTTAGTTAGGAGCATAGTCTATTTATATACACACATTTTTCGGTGCCTTCGGCACTTTGGTGTCATGTTGTTAAGCGTATAGTGGTACTGTATTCATCATTGTTTAGGAGTATTATCTATAGATTATTTTTTCGGTCACATTTTTGGTGTTTTTTGTTAGAGGGCATTATTTATACAAAATAATACAAAAATGTTGTACTTTACTTGCCATTTATATTGTTTGTATCATCTTCTGTGGACTTGGCAGGGTTTATTTGTATTGACTTTGCGAACAGTTTCCTACCGACACGCTATTTAGCGTTGGTTAGGGGGTTTGAGGTAGGGTTACGTCCCTTCTCTCTTTGTGTTTTTAAGTGTTTTTAAGATGGTCTCTCCCTTTGTGGTTTTTCTAATAAAGTAATATTTATATTTATCCGTATATGTGGTGGTGTGCATTCTTTGTGGTTGCCAGTCTTTCTTTTCCTTTTTTTTTTCAATTTACAAAAATACAGATAATTTTTTTCTGCTAATAGTTAGGCATATTACTGCCCTCATCAGTGCATACCGCATAGGTACATCCAAGTATTGTACTGTTTAGTACCTGTTAATCTGTCGAGGTGCTCCATACCGTCAAAGTCCAAACAATAGCATTCACCGGCAGGTGTTTTACAAAAATACAGAGTTTTTTCTGCGTATAGTTACGCTTATTACTGCCCTCATCAGTGCAGACCACATAGGTACATCCAAGTATTGTACCATTTAGTACCTGTTAATCTGTCAAGGTGCTCCATACCGTCAAAGTCCAAACAATAGCATTCACCGGCAGGTGTTTTACAAAAATACAGAGTTTTTTCTGCGTATAGTTACGCTTATTACTGCCCTCATCAGTGCAGACCACATAGGTACATCCAAGTATTGTACCATTTAGTACCTGTTAATCTGTCAAGGTGCTCCATACCGTCAAAGTCCAAACAATAGTATCCACCGGCTGGTGTATTACAAAAATGCAGATTTTTTTCTGCTAATAGTTAGGCATATTACTGCCCTCATCAATGCATACCGCATACGTACATCCAAGTATTGTACCATTCAGTACCTGTTCATCTGTCAAGGTGCTCCAAACCGTCAAAGTCCAAACAATAGTATCCACCGGCTGGTGTTTTACAAAAATACAGTTTTTTTTCTGCGTATAGTTAGGCATATTACTATCCTCATCAGTGCAGACCGCATAGGTACATCCAAGTATTGTACCATTTAGTACCTGTTAAGCTGTTCCATACCGTCAAAGTCCAAACAATAGCATTCACCGGCTGGTGTTTTACAAAAATACTGATTTTTTTCTGCGTATAGTTAGGCATATTACTGCCCTCATCAGTTCAGACCGCATAGGTACATCCACGTATTGTACCATTTAGTACCTGTTAAGCTGTCAAGGTGCTCCATACCCTCAAAGTACAAACAATAGTATGCACCGGCTGGTGTTTTACAAAAATCCCTCCTGAGGAAGCCTGATCACTCCTGAGGAAGCCGCCGTAGTAGGTGGCGGAACGTGTGGAGCAAGCTGTCCCCCTATCTCGCGGTAGGAACTGTCCTATGTCTGTGCACCTTTATATTTCTTCCATGGGTCCAAGTCCTTGAGTATATTTTTACAGATTTTTCCAAAAATTTTTCTGCTTAGTATTGCACATTCCTTCTTTAGTTAGGAGCATAGTCTATTTATATACACACATTTTTCGGTGCCTTCGGCACTTTGGTGTCATGTTGTTAAGCGTATAGTGGTACTGTATTCATCATTGTTTAGGAGTATTATCTATAGATTTTTTTTTCGGTCACATTTTTGGTGTTTTTTGTTAGAGGGCATTATTTATACAAAATAATACAAAAATGTTGTACTTTACTTGCCATTTATATTGTTTGTATCATCTTCTGTGGACTTGGCAGGGTTTATTTGTATTGACTTTGCGAACAGTTTCCTACCGACACACTATTTAGCGTTGGTTAGGGGGTTTGAGGTAGGGTTACGTCCCTTCTCTCTTTGTGTTTTTAAGTGTTTTTAAGATGGTGCCTCCCTTTGTGGTTTTTCTAATAAAGTAATATTTATATTTATTCGTATATGTGGTGGTGTGCATTCTTTGTGGTTGCCAGTCTTTCTTTTCCTTTTTTTTTCAATTTACAAAAATACAGATAATTTTTTTCTGCTAATAGTTAGGCATATTACTGCCCTCATCAGTGCATACCGCATAGGTACATCCAAGTATTGTACTGTTTAGTACCTGTTAAGCTGTCAAGGTGCTCCATACCGTCAAAGTCCAAACAATAGTATCCACCGGCTGGTGTTTTACAAAAATAAAGAGTTTTTTCTGCATATAGTTACGCTTATTACTGCCCTAATCAGTGCAGACCGCATAGGTACTGTTACGCCGAGTGCTCCGGGTCCCCGCTCCTCCCCGGAGCGCTCGCTACACCCTCGCTACTGCAGCGCCCCGGTCAGATCCACTGACCGGGTGCGCTGCGATACCGCCTCCAGCCGGGATGCGATTCGCGATGCGGGTGGCGCCCGCTCGCGATGCGCACCCCGGCTCCCGTACCTGACTCGCTCTCCGTCGGTCCTGTCCCGGCGCGCGCGGCCCCGCTCCCTAGGGCGCGCGCGCGCCGGGTCTCTGCGATTTAAAGGGCCACTGCGCCGCTGATTGGCGCAGTGGTTCTAATTAGTGTGTTCACCTGTGCACTCCCTATGTATACCTCACTTCCCCTGCACTCCCTCGCCGGATCTTGTTGCCCTTGTGCCTAGTGAAAGCGTTCCCTTGTATGTTCCTAGCCTGTGTTCCAGACCTCCTGCCGTTGCCCCTGACTACGATCCTTGCTGCCCGCCCCGACCTTCTGCTACGTCCGACCTTGCCTTTGTCTACTCCCTTGTACCGCGCCTATCTTCAGCAGTCAGAGAGGTTGAGCCGTTGCTAGTGGATACGACCTGGTCACTACCGCCGCAGCAAGACCATCCCGCTTTGCGGCGGGATCTGGTGAACACCAGTAGTAACTTAGAACCGGTCCACTAGCACGGTCCACGCCAATCCCTCTCTGGCACAGAGGATCCACCTCCTGCCAGCCGGCATCGTGACAGTAGATCAGGCCATGGATCCCGCTGAAGTTCCTTTGCCAGTTGTTGCCGACCTCACCACGGTGGTCGCCCAGCAGTCACAACAGATAGCGCAACAAGGCCATCAGCTGTCTCAACTGACCGTGATGCTACAGCAGCTACTACCACAGCTTCAGCAATCATCTCCTCCGCCAGCTCCTGCATCTCCTCCGCAGCGAGTGGCCGCTTCCGGCCTACGACTATCCTTGCCGGATAAATTTGATGGGGACTCTAAGTTTTGCCATGGCTTTCTTTCACAATGTTCCCTACACTTGGAGATGATGTCGGACCAGTTTCCTACTGAAAGGTCTAAGGTGGCTTTCGTAGTCAGCCTGCTCTCTGGGAAAGCTCTGTCATGGGCCACACCGCTCTGGGACCGCAATGACCCCGTCACTGCCTCTGTACACTCCTTCTTCTCGGAAATTCGTAGTGTCTTTGAGGAACCTGCCCGAGCCTCTTCTGCTGAGACTGCCCTACTGAACCTGGTCCAGGGTAATTCTTCCGTTGGCGAGTACGCCATACAATTCCGTACTCTGGCTTCTGAACTATCCTGGAATAATGAGGCCCTCTGCGCGACCTTTAAAAAAGGCCTATCCAGCAACATTAAAGATGTTCTGGCCGCACGAGAAATTCCTGCTAACCTACATGAACTCATTCATCTGGCCACTCGCATTGACATGCGTTTTTCCGAAAGGCGTCAGGAGCTCCGCCAGGATATGGACTTTGTTCGCACGAGGCGTTTTTTCTCCCCGGCTCCTCTCTCCTCTGGTCCTCTGCAATCCGTTCCTGTGCCTCCCGCCGTGGAGGCTATGCAAGTTGACCTGTCTCGCCTGACACCTCAAGAGAGGACACGACGCCGCATGGAGAATCTCTGCCTGTACTGTGCCGGTACCGAACACTTCCTGAAGGATTGTACTATCCGTCCTCCCCGCCTGGAAAGACGCACGTTTACTCCGCACAAAGGTGAGACAGTCCTTGATGTCAACTCTGCTTCTCCACGTCTTACTGTGCCTGTGCGGATATCTGCATCTACCTTCTCCTTCTCTACTATGGCCTTCTTGGATTCCGGATCTGCAGGAAACTTTGTTTTGGCCTCTCTCATCAACAGGTTCAACATCCCGGTGACCAGTCTCGCCAGACCCCTCTACATCAATTGTGTTAACAATGAAAGATTGGACTGTACCATACGTTACCGCACGGAGCCCCTCCTAATGTGCATCGGACCTCATCATGAAAAAATTGAGTTTTTGGTCCTCCCCAATTGCACTTCCGAAATTCTCCTTGGACTACCGTGGCTTCAACGCCATTCCCCAACCCTGGATTGGTCCACAGGGGAGATCAAGAGCTGGGGTACCTCTTGTTTCAATGACTGCCTTAAACCGGTTCCCAGTACTCCCTGCCGTGACCCTGTGGTTCCTCCTGTAACCGGCCTCCCTAAGGCCTATATGGACTATGCTGACGTATTTTGCAAAAAACAAGCTGAGACTTTACCTCCTCACAGGCCTTATGACTGTCCTATTGACCTCCTCCCGGGCACTACTCCACCCCGGGGCAGAATTTATCCTCTGTCCGCCCCTGAGACTCTTGCTATGTCTGAATACGTCCAGGAAAATTTAAAAAAGGGGTTTATCCGCAAATCCTCCTCTCCTGCCGGAGCTGGATTTTTCTTTGTGTCCAAAAAGGATGGCTCCCTACGTCCTTGCATTGACTACCGCGGTCTTAATAAAATCACGGTAAAGAACCGCTACCCCCTACCTCTTATCTCTGAACTCTTTGATCGCCTCCAAGGTGCCCACATCTTTACCAAACTGGACTTAAGAGGTGCTTATAATCTCATCCGCATCATGGAGGGGGATGAATGGAAAACGGCATTTAACACTAGAGATGGACACTTTGAGTATCTGGTCATGCCCTTTGGCCTGTGCAACGCCCCTGCCGTCTTCCAAGACTTTGTTAATGAAATTTTTCGTGATCTCTTATATTCCTGTGTTGTTGTGTATCTGGACGATATTCTGATTTTTTCTGCCAACCTAGAAGAACACCGCCAGCATGTCCGCATGGTTCTTCAGAGACTTCGTGACAATCAACTTTATGCCAAAATGGAGAAATGTCTGTTTGAATGTCAATCTCTTCCTTTCCTAGGGTACTTGGTCTCTGGCCAGGGACTACAAATGGATCCAGACAAACTCTCTGCCGTCTTAGATTGGCCACGCCCCTCCGGACTCCGTGCTATCCAACGTTTTTTGGGGTTCGCCAATTATTACAGACAATTTATTCCACATTTTTTCACCATTGTGGCTCCTATCGTGGCTTTAACCAAGAAGAATGCCAATCCTAAGTCATGGCCTCCTCAAGCGGAAGACGCCTTTAAACGGCTCAAGTCTGCCTTTTCTTCTGCTCCCGTGCTCTCCAGACCTGACCCATCTAAACCCTTCCTATTGGAGGTTGATGCCTCCTCAGTAGGAGCTGGAGCGGTTCTTCTACAAAAAAATTCTTCCGGGCATGCTGTTACTTGTGGGTTTTTTTCTAGGACCTTCTCTCCGGCGGAGAGGAACTACTCCATCGGGGATCGAGAGCTACTGGCCATTAAATTAGCACTTGAGGAATGGAGGCATCTGCTGGAGGGATCAAAATTTCCAGTTATTATTTACACCGATCACAAGAATCTCTCCTATCTCCAGTCTGCCCAACGGCTGAATCCTCGCCAGGCCAGGTCGTCTCTGTTCTTTGCCCGGTTTAATTTCGAAATTCACTTTCGCCCTGCCGATAAGAACATTAGGGCCGATGCTCTCTCTCGTTCCTCAGATGCCTCGGAAGTAGAGCTCTCTCCGCAACACATCATTCCTCCTGACTGCCTGATCTCCACTTCTCCAGCCTCCATCAGGCAAACTCCTCCAGGGAAGACCTTCGTCTCTCCACGCCAATGCCTCGGAATCCTCAAATGGGGTCACTCCTCCCATCTCGCAGGCCATGCGGGCATCAAGAAATCCGTGCAACTCATCTCTCGTTTCTATTGGTGGCCGACTCTGGAGACGGATGTTGGTGATTTTGTGCGGGCCTGCACTGTCTGTGCCCGGGATAAGACTCCTCGCCAGAAGCCTGCTGGTCTTCTTCATCCTCTGCCTGTCCCCGAACAGCCTTGGTCTCTGATTGGTATGGACTTTATTACAGACTTACCCCCATCCCGTGGCAACACTGTTGTTTGGGTGGTCGTTGATCGATTTTCCAAGATGGCACATTTTATTCCTCTTCCTGGTCTTCCTTCAGCGCCTCAGTTGGCAAAACAATTTTTTGTACACATTTTTCGTCTTCACGTTTTTCCCACGCAGATCGTCTCGGATAGAGGCGTCCAATTCGTGTCAAAATTCTGGAGGGCTCTCTGTAAACAACTCAAGATTAAATTAAACTTTTCTTCTGTAGTGTTGAGCGGCATAGGCCATATTCGAATTCGCGAATATTCGCGAATATATGGACGAATATTCGTCATATATTCGCGAATATTCGCATATTCGTTATATTCTCATTTTATTTTCGCGTATGCGAAAATACGCGCATGCGAAAATTAGCATATGTGGAAATTCGCATATGCGAAAATTAGCATATGCTAATTTTCGTATATGCGAATTTTCGCACGCCAGTCTCACACAGTAGTATTACAGCCTTCTTTACACCACACAAGCTGGAAGCAGAGAGGGGTGATCAATGTGATGTGTACTGTGAAGAAAAAAAAAAAAAAAAAAACGAATATTCGTAATTACGAATGTATAGCGCTATATTCGCGAAATTCGCGAATTCGCGAATATGCGATATTCGCGAATAATATTCGAATTGCGAATATTCGCGAGCAACACTATTCTTCTGCTTATCATCCTCAATCAAATGGGCAAGTAGAAAGAATTAACCAGGTCCTGGGTGATTATTTACGGCATTTTGTTTCCTCCCGCCAGGATGACTGGGCAGATCTTCTTCCATGGGCCGAATTCTCGTACAACTTCAGAGTCTCTGAATCTTCTTCCAAATCCCCATTTTTCGTGGTGTACGGCCGTCACCCTCTTCCCCCCCTCCCTACTCCCTTGCCCTCTGGTTTGACCGCTGTGGATGAAATAACTCGTGATCTTTCCACCATATGGAAAGAGACCCAAAATTCTCTCTTACAGGCTTCATCACGCATGAAGAAGTTTGCTGATAAGAAAAGAAGAGCTCCCCCCATTTTTTCTCCCGGAGACAAGGTATGGCTCTCCGCTAAATATGTCCGCTTCCGTGTTTCCAGCTACAAATTGGGACCACGCTATCTTGGTCCTTTCAAAATCTTGTGCCAAATTAATCCTGTCTCTTACAAACTTCTTCTTCCTCCTTCTCTTCGTATTCCTAATGCCTTTCATGTCTCTCTTCTTAAACCACTCATCATCAACCGTTTCTCTCCTAAACTTATTTCTCCCACTCCTGTCTCCGGTTCTTCGGACATCTTTCCCGTAAAGGAGATACTGGCCTCCAAAAAGGTCAGAGGAAAAACCTTTTTTTTGCTTGACTGGGAGGGCTGTGGTCCTGAAGAGAGATCCTGGGAACCTGAGGACAATATCCTAGATAAAAGTCTGGTCCTCAGGTTCTCAGGCTCCAAGAAGAGGGGGAGACCCAAGGGGGGGGGTACTGTTACGCCGAGCGCTCCGGGTCCCCGCTCCTCCCCGGAGCGCTCGCTACACCCTCGCTACTGCAGCGCCCCGGTCAGATCCACTGACCGGGTGCGCTGCGATACCGCCTCCAGCCGGGATGCGATTCGCGATGCGGGTGGCGCCCGCTCGCGATGCGCACCCCGGCTCCCGTACCTGTCTCGCTCTCCGTCGGTCCTGTCCTGGCGCGCGCGGCCCTGCTCCCTAGGGCGCGCGCGCGCCGGGTCTCTGCGATTTAAAGGGCCACTGCGCCGCTGATTGGCGCAGTGGTTCTAATTAGTGTGTTCACCTGTGCACTCCCTATGTATACCTCACTTCCCCTGCACTCCCTCGCCGGATCTTGTTGCCCTTGTGCCTAGTGAAGCGTTCCCTTGTGTGTTCCTAGCCTGTGTTCCAGACCTCCTGCCGTTGCCCCTGACTACGATCCTTGCTGCCTGCCCCGACCTTCTGCTACGTCCGACCTTGCCTTTGTCTACTCCCTTGTACCGCGCCTATCTTCAGCAGTCAGAGAGGTTGAGCTGTTGCTAGTGGATACGACCTTGTTACTACCGCCGCAGCAAGACCATCCCGCTTTGCGGCGGGCTCTGGTGAACACCAGTAGTAACTTAGAACCGGTCCACTAGCACGGTCCACGCCAATCCCTCTCTGGCACAGAGGATCCACCTCCTGCCAGCCGGCATCGTGACAGGTACATCCAAGTATTGTACCATCTAGTACCTGTTAAGCTGTCAAGGTGCTCCAAACCGTCAAAGTCCAAACAATAGTATGCACCGGCTGGTGTTTTAAAAAAATACCGGTTTTTTTCTGCGTATAGTTAGGCATATTACTGCCCTCATCAGTGCATACCGCATACGTACACCCAAGTATTGTACCATAGGTAGCACCCGCTATCCAAAATCTTTTTCTAAAATTTCTAAAATTGTGTTTTTTTTGGGGGGGGGGGGGGGGATTGTGAAGCCCTGCTGTGTACTCGTAAATCAGCCAACTCCAGGCTGTTTCATTCAGGCAATATATGCTTTACTGATGTTGCTGTGGGGGCTTGTTGGGTTTGGTCCTTCGTACCCACACGATGGGGTCCGGGACACTCAAAGTTTGTTTTAATTTTTAAATAAAAAAATGATGGCACTGCTGAGCCTGGGTCTGGTAATTTAAAATTTTGTCATAGGTAGTACCCGCTATCCAAAATCATTTCCAAAAATTTCTAAAATTGTGGTGTTTTTTGGGGGGATTGTGAAGCCCTGGTGTGTACTCGTGCATCAGCCAACTCGTGGCTGTGTCATTCAGGCAATATATGGGTTACTGATGCCGCCGTGGGGCCTGGGTCTGGTAATTTTAAATTTTCTCATAGGTGGCACCCGCTATCCAAAATCTTTTCCAAAAATTTCTAAAATTGCGGTGTTTTTTGGGGGGATTGTGAAGCCCTTCCGTGTATTTGTGCATCAGCCAACTCCAGGCTGTGTCATTCAGGCAATATATGGGTTACTGATGCTGCTGTTTGGCCTGGGTCTGGGAATTTAAAATTTTCTCATAGGTAGCACCCGCTATCCAAAATCTTCAGTTTTAATTTCTTAATTCATCTTTTAATCTTAGGGATTGTGAAGGCCTAGTGCCTACTCATGGTGCTGGCAACTCCGGGCTGTGCCATTCATCCACTATATGGTCTCCTCATGCTGCCAACACCTCCATGCTGTGTCATTCAGCCACTATATGGTCTCCTCATGCTGACAACGTGTCCATGCTGTGTCATTCAGACACTATATGGTGTCCTCATGCTGCCAACACCTCCACGGAGTGCCATTCAGCCACTATATGGTGTCCTCATGCTGCCAACTCCTCCACGCTATGTAATTCAGTCACTATATGGTCTCCTCACATTGATGCCACCACCAGGCTCTGTAATTGTGCTGCTGTGCGGCAGTGATTCTAAAAGCGATGTCGGTAATCTGCATGTTATTCTGAATAACAGTATTATTTCACTAACCCAGCACACTCCATATGCTTTTTAGAACACAGCAAAGTGTTCTATACCCCTATTTATGTAGGCTAGAAATAGCCTTTTTTAATATAGATTCGCCGCGAAAAAAATCGGAACGAAACAAACTTTATCGGAAAATTTGGCGAATCGTCCGAATCAAATTTTTGAGAAGTTCGCTCATCTCTACCCAAAATTTTCAGTTTAAATGTCAAACTTTGTCTTTTTTTCTTAGGGATTGCAAAGCCCTGGGGTCTCCTCATGCTTTATCAAACTCCAGGCTGTGTCATATTGGCAGAAGCAGGAGTAGACACTAGGGCTTCACAATCCCTAAGATTAAAATAAAATAATTTAAATTGAAGATTTATGGTAGCTAGTGCTACCATAAAAAAATGTTAGGTCCACGCCCAGGCCCAGCAGCATCAGTAAACCATATATTGGCTGAATGACACAGCCTGGAGGTGGCTGAATCATGAGGAGTCACTAGCGGCAGAATGGCACAGCCTGGAGTTGGCAGAAGCATGAGGAGACCATTGACATTTAAGATTTAGAAATTTAAATTGAGGATTTTGAAATTAAAATTTTGACTCCTAAGTTTTAGTGTCCTGGGCCCCGGTGTGTGGGTACAAAGGACCAAATCTAACAAGGAGTCACATGTCACATGTCAGCACAATGACTTAGCCTGGATGTGGCATCAGTATGAGGAGACCATATAGTGGTTGAATGACTGCCTGGAGTTTGTGGCAGCATGAGGAGAACATATAGTGTGTGAATGGCACAGCCTGGAGTTGGCTGAAGATTGAGGAGACCATAAAGTGTCTGAATGGCACAGCCTGGTTGTGGCTGAAGCATGAAGAGACCATATAGTGGATGAATGGCACAACCTGGAGGTGGCTGCTGCATGAGGAAACTATAGTCTGAATGGCACTGCCTGGAGGTGGCTGAAGCATGATGAGACCATAAAGTGACTTCATGACACAGCCTGGAGGTGTATGCAGAATGAGCGGGCCTTATAGTGGCTAAATTACACAGTGTGGAGGTTCTGACAGCATGAGGAGACCATATAGTGGCTAAATGACACAGTGTGGAGGTGTTGGCAGCATGATGAGACCATATAGTGGCTGAATGACACAGCTTGGATGTGGCTGAAGCATGATGAGACCATATAGTGGCTGAATGACACAGTTTGGAGGTGGCTGAAGCATGTGGAGACCATATAGTGGCTGAATGGCAAAGCCTAGAGGTAGCTGAAGCATGAGGAGACCATATAGTGGCTGAATGGCATGGCCTGGAGGTGGCTGAAGCATGAGGAGACCATATAGTGGCTGAATGGCACAGCTTGGAGGTGGCTGAAGCATCAGGAGACCATATAGTGGCGGAATGGCACAGTCTGGAGTTGGCTGAAGCATGAGGAGACCATATAGTGTTTGAATTCCATAGCCCGGAAGTGGCTAAAGCATGAGGAGACCATATAGTGGCTGAATGGCACAGCTTGTAGGTGGCTGAAGCATGAGGAGACCATATAGTAGCTGAATGACACAACATGGTGGTGCTTGCAGCATGAGGAGACCATATAGTGGCTAAATGACAAAGCGTGGAGTTTGCGGCAGCATGAAGAGACCATATAGTGGCTGAATGAGACAGCCTGGAGGTGTCAGCAGCAGCATCAGGAGTCCTGAAAGAGACCCGGCGACAGAGTGGTGCGGTGAGTGGCAATAGCAGTACGTGGTGACAAAGGTGGGTGAAAAAAGGTCTGATGCTGAGGAATGTTTGTACCTGGGGAGCAGCGCCTAAAATTTTTTGGCACTATCCATATTTGTGAAGTGTTGGTGTGGCACTATGGTCAATCTACTCTCCTGCATCAGGCATTGGTGGTTGGAAATCCCTGCAGATCCATCCCTGATTCATCTTCACAAAGGTCAGTATTTCCACATTTTTCGTGGACAGACGAGTTGTCCATGGGGTTCCTATGGCACTAAACACCCGCTCTGATGAACACTACTGGCAGGGCAGGACATAGTTTCCAGGGCAAACTCTGCTAGTTGCGGCCATAAATCAAGTTTGGCTGCCCAGAAGACCAGCGGATCTTTAAGGTGTGTTAGCATGGGCATGTCAAGGTTTGCCACCACCTGCAGGTTCAAAGCTACTCTTCTGCGACCCAAGGCTCGGGCTGCCACTGATGGAGCTGGTACTGCTCCTGCCACCCTCCCCACCCCTCCCCAGAAGCCATAGCAGTGGCGGGGTCCCCCCAATTAAGACCTACGAGAAGATGGACGATGGCGCCGATAGGCATCGGCCAATTGACTACATAGGATGCCTCTGTTGTAGGTCAGTTTTTCCTCCTTCTCAGTGGGTGTCAAAAAATGCCCCTAAGTCGTCCCGCTGCCGAATGGTGACAATTGAGCATGCATCATGCCATTTGTGCAAGTGACTCGGAGGGACTACATCTCCACTGCATACTGCCACCGTGTGTCTGGGTCTTCTTTCTCGCCTTCCTCATAACCCTGTAGCATCTCTGGCTGCTCCTGCTCCTCCTCTCCTGTCAGATTACTAGAAAAACCGCCCATTTGGCGAAACCAAAACTGTGCTCCACTGTGCCCCTCCTCCAGTTCAGCCCCCACAGAGCTCATGTGGCCTTGAGATGGGGGCACCACGTCTCCAGTGCCCTAGCCAGCCATAATTTCCAACACATGTTGTAAGAAATGAAGCAGTGGAATGATGTTGTTCATCCCTTAATCCTGGCAACTTACTAATAATGTGGCTTCCTCAAAGGGTGTGAGCAAACAGCAGGTGTCACATATGAGCTGCCACTGATTCACATTGAAGTTACACAGGGGAATACGCCTATCCGCTTGGATCATCAAGAAATTGATGATGGCTTTTCTCTGTTCGTACAGTTGGTCGAACATATGGAGGGTGGAATTCCAATGTGTGGCAACGTCACAAATCAGTCTATGTTGGGGGATACCGTTCTGAAGCTGCAGCTCAAGGAGGGTGTGCCTTTGCGGTGTACAAATGGCTGAAGTGCATGCAAAATTTCCTTCCCATTGTTAGGATGTCTTGCAAATGGGGGAACACTTCAGGAACTGCTTCACAACCAGATTGAAGATGTGTGCCATGCAGGGCGCATGGCTCAGCCTCCCCAATCGCAGCACATGCAAGATGTTCTTCCCGTTGACAGTCACCATGGTTCCCATTTCCAGTTTTTGTGGAGTAAGCCATGCTCCAATTTCTTTGCGAATGACTTTTAGCAGTCCCTCACCTGTGTGATTCATTTCACTAAGGCAAAACATGTGAAGAACAGCATGACACCGCCATGCCCTGCACACATGGTATGCTGAAGGGCCACTGAGACTTATCTGGGCAGTAGAGGCTGAGGACACGTGGAGGATAAGGAGGCGGAGTAGCACACTGTCACAGGACCAACGGGCTGAGAGCATGGAGGAGGAAGTGGCGTGACCTGTCAAACTTGGTGTTGTGGCTGTGCAGGAACCACATTCACCCAGTGAGCCGTAAAGGACGTGTATTGTCCCTGACCATAGCTACAGCTCCAGACGTCGGTGCTGCCGTGCACTTTGCTACACACTGATAGGCTCAAGGACTGGACCACCTTCTCTTCAACCAAATTGTGCAGGGCTGGTACTGCCTTCTTGGCAAAGAAATTACGGTTTTGCACTCTCCACCTCTCTGCGGCACAAGCCATCAGTTCTCTGAAAGGTGCAGAGTCCACCACTTGAAAAGGGAGGGACTGGAGCACCAGCGACTTGGACAGGAGCACATTCAGTTGTATGAGTGGGTGCATACTGTTGTCTCTTGGACATGGCTTCGCAGATGGATTGTTGGCGGACTGGCTGACCAAAAGTAGGAGGAGCAGGAGTATCTGGAGCGACAGAATGAGGGTTTGACACAAAGCTCCCTTCAGCTGAGGTGGTGGAGCCTTGGCTGGCTTAAAGAGGGAGCGGATAGCCACTGGGTGATGCAGCAGGCTGGACCACTACATTGGAGCCACAGTTCTCCCAGGCCGCTTCATGGTGGCGAAGCATATGTTGACGCAGGGCCGTGGTGCCATCATTGGGACCCTGGCCACGCTTCAACTTCTGCCGAAATATCTTGCATGTGGCTATGCTAACCTCCTCTGGATGCCTGATGAGAAACTGTCACACCGCCGAGTAGCTGATTTTCCCACCAACAGTCTGCACTACTTGACTTCTTTTGCCGCCTTCTCCAGGAACCCCTGTTCCACTACCTCTCAGGAAGGTAGGCTGCCGCGAAGCAGATTGTCTCCCCCGTGCACGTTAGGCTCCAGAATTTCCACTTCTGCCACCATGCTAACTGCCAACCATGCTACCACCTTGCTGGGTCAGCTGCTACCTCACTGGCAACCTGCAACCCTCTTCTCCTGATGATGATGAAGCCCCTTCTGCACCCAGCTCCCAATTGTCTGCACGTCACTGATGTCCCCCTCAGGTTCCTCAACAGTGTCTGTTTCAGGACCCTGAACCCTGGCAACACTGCCTCCCACGTCACTCTCCTCATCACTAATTGCCCTCCTAGCAGGGGAAGCGGCAGATGTCTACTCCACTTCTTGTCTAGGCAGTAGCATAACATACTTCTTTTGGGTAGGGAACAGCATAGGACAGAGGCAATGGGAGGACAGGGACTGCTCCCGGGCTATGCCAACTGAGGGTTGTGTCTGAGGAAACCACCGACTGTTGACTGGGTGTATCAGATGTCACTTGTGATGAAGTAAACGACAGTGTTAACCAATCGATGACGGCAGATGGGTTGCTGCTTGAGACATGACCACTAGATGATACCGGAAGCTCAGGCCTCTCACTGTGAGTCCTGCTGCCACTCGTCCCTAGTCTGCCTGTTGAATTTAGACCTCTGCCACTCCTCTGTGCAGGGGAGTACAACACACTTCACTTCGTTTAAAACAGTATTTGTCTAGAACAGAAGCAAGTGAATATTTTTGCCTGGAGTTTCACAATATCTAGGCCCTTGACAGATTAACAGGTACAAAATAGTACTCTACTTAGATGTAGGTATGTGGTTTGCACTTATGAGGACAGAAAAATGCGCTACATTACACTTAAAAAAGTATTTGAGTACAACACCAGCCGGTGAGTACTTTTGCCTGGACTTTCACAGTATATAGGTCCGTGACAGATTAACAGGTACAAAATAGTACACACTTAGATGTAGGTATATGATATGCACTTATGTGGGCCAAAAAATGTGCTAAAGTACACACAAAAAAATCCCCCAATGCCAGCAGTACATAACAGTGCTGCAGACACAGTCACTGTGTACTAAACCCTAAATTTCAAAAAGACTCTCTCTCAAATACTATTAGGAATGGACAGCTGGGTATGGATTATACCATCTACAGACTAGTATAAGTAGCAGATCAGTTGTTGTGGAACAAAGACACAGATTTGCGGTAAAAAAATAATTTCTCCCTCCTGTGAAAATGTTTCTGCAGCTGAGGAAACACAGCTCTCTGCCTCTCTCTGTAATACAATGCTGTTCAAAGTGACTGACGTGTTAATTGCTGCAGCAACGCTGTGCTCTGTTTCCTACAGAAGGCTGATGTGACTAAGAGGTGAAACGCTGCTGCAACAAGCTTTTCTGTGTGACACACACACAGCGATGTCCGTCCTATCTCTATGCAGTGTAATGAATGAAATGACGAGCCGCAAAATGGCTGCAGAATATATAGGGCTGTGACATGACAGGGGTGACTGGCTGCTGATAGGCTGCATCCTGCATGTGATTCATGGTCATCCTGCCAACTTACCTTCCCTTCCCGCCTTCCTGCCTTCCCAGCGTTCCTTGCCCCATGTACTGACATGTGGATACCCCCTTTTAGATGCCCTGGAGCCTGGACCGCAGTAAATGGAGTTTAATGAAGTGATTTGATCGATTAGAATAGCGGCAATATTTGCATTATTTGCGAATAAAAATTTTTCATGAAATTCGTAAGGAATTCGGGTTTGTCAGCTTCGATTCGCTCATCTCTATTTGTCACTTCCTGAAATGCAAGCCATTGCCGAGTACATCAAGAAGAATTTCCAGAAAGGATTAATCCAGAAATCCTCTTCCCCTGCAGGTGCTGGATTTTTCTTTGTGGAGAAGGATGGGTCACTTCTCCCATGTATTGATTATTGGGGACTTAATAAAATCACGATCAAGAATCGGTACCCCCTACCGCTGATTTCAGAACTTTTTGACATACAATCTGTTCAGAATATTATCAAAATAGTATGCCACGTGTTTATTTTTATTTTTTGCTGTTCTGGACTCGAGGGACAGGGACATAATACTCCCCCTTTATAAAGCATTGGTACGGCCTCACCTGGAATATGCTGTTCAGTTTTGGGCACCAGTCCATAAAAGGGACACTGTGGAGCTGGAAAGGGTGCAGAGATGCGCGACTAGACTAATATGGGGCATGGAACATCTTTGCTATGAGGAGCGATTAAAGGAGTTACAATTGTTTAGTCTTGAGAAGAGACATTTAAGGGGGATATGATAAATGTATATAAGTATATTAATGGCCCATACAAAAAATATGGAGAAAAACTGTTCCAGGTCAAACCCCCCCAAAGGACGAGGAGGCACTCCCTCCGTCTGGAGAAGAAAAGGTTTCGTCTCAAGGGGCGACACGCCTTCTTTACCATGAGAACTGTGAACTTATGGAACAGTCTACCTCAGGAACTGGTCACAGCAGGAAAAATTAACAGCTTTAAAACAGGGTTAGATACATTCCTGGAACAAAATAACATTAATGCTTATGAAGAAATATAAAATCCCATCCCTTCCCCAATATCGCGCCACACCCCTAGCCTTCAATTCCCTGGTTGAACTTGATGGACGTATGTCTTTTTTCAACCGTACTAACTATGTAACTATGTAACTATGTAACATGGGGGCTTCCTAAATGCGACATGCCCCCATTTCTGCAAAATTTGCAAATGTGACTCCTTCTCTTCTGAGCATTGTAATGCGCCTGCAGTGCACTTGACATCCACACATGGGGTATTTCCATACTCAGAAGAGATAGGGTTAAAAATTTTAGGGGGCATTTTCTCCTATTACCCCTTGTAAAAAAGTTAACATTTGGGGTGAAACCAGCATTTTAGTAAAAAAAAAAAATTCATTTACACATCCAACTTTAACGAAAAGTAGTGAAACGCCTGTGGGGTTTTAAGGTTCACTGGACCCCTTGTTACGTTCCTTGAGGGGTGTAGTTTCCAAAATTGTATGCCATGTGGGGTTTTTTTTGCTCTCCTGGCACCATAGGAGCTTCCTAAATGGATCATGTCCCCCCCAAAACTATTTCAGCAAAATTTGATTTGCAAAAGCCAAATATGACTCCTTCTCTTCTGAGCATTGTAGTGCACCCGCAGTGTACTTCACCTCCACATATGTGGTGTTTCCATACTCAGAAGAGATGGGGGTTACACATTTTGGGGGGGCATTTTCTCCTATTACCCCTTGCAAAAATGAAAAATTTTGGGGAAAACTAGCATTTTAGTGAAAAAAATAATAATTTACACATCCAACTTTAACAAAAAGTCGTGAAACACCTGTGGGGTGTTTAGACTCACTGTACCACTTGTTATGTTCCTTGAGGGGTGTAGTTTCCAAAATAATATGCCATGTGTTTTTTTTTTTTGCTGTCCTGGCACCATAGGGGCTTCCTAAATGGGACATGCCCCCCCAAAACCATTTCAGCAAAATTTGATTTGCAAAAGCCAAATATGACTCCTTCTCTTCTGAGCATTGTAGTGCACCCGCAGTGCACTTGACCTCCACATATGTGGTGTTTCCATACTCAGAAGAGATGGGGGTTACACATTTTGGGGGGGCATTTTCTCCTATTACCCCTTGTAAAAATGTTAAATTTGGGGGGAACCTAGCATTTTATTGGAAAAAAAAATCATTTACACATCCAACTTTAACGAAAAGTCGTGAAACACCTGTGGGGTATTAAGGCTCACTGGACCCATTGTTACGTTCCTTGAGGGGTTTCGTTTCCAAAATAATATGCCATATGTTTTTGTTTTTTTTTGCTGTCCTGGCACTATAGGGGCTTCCTAAATGCAACAAGCCCCCCAAAAACCATTTCAGAAAAACTCATTCTCCAAAATCCCTCTGTCGCTCCTTCCCTTCTGAGCCCTCTAGTGCACCCGTCGAACACTTGACATACACATATGAGGTATTTCCTTACTCGAGAGAAATTGGGTTACACATTTTAGGAAGATTACTCTCCTTTAACCCCTTGTAAAAATTAAAAAATGGTCTACAAGAACATGCACGTGTAAAAAATGAACATTTTGAATTTTCTCCTTCAATTTGCTGCTATTCCTGTGAAACACCTAAAGGGTTAACAAACCTTTTGAATGTCATTTTGAATACTTTGAGGGGTGCAGTTTTTATAATGGGATCATTTGTGGGGCATTTCTAATATGAAGGCCTTTCAAATCCACTTCAAAACAGAACTGGTCCCAGAGAAATTTCGATTTTGAAAATGTTGTGAAAAATTGGAAAATTGCTGCTATACTTTGAAGCCCTCTGATTTCTTCCAAAAGTAAAAACATGTCAACTTTATGATGCAATCATAAAGTAGACATGTTGTATATGTGAATCAATATATAATTTATTTGGAATATTCATTTTCCTTATAAGCAGAGAGCTTCAAAGTTAAAAAAAAATGCAAAATTTTTCATTTTTTCATCAAATTTTGGAATTTTTCACCAAGAAACGATGCAAGTATCGACACAATTTTACCACTAACATAAAGTAGAATATGTCATGAAAAAACAGTCTCGGAATCAGAATGAAAGGTAAAAGCATGCCTGAGTTATTAATGCTTAAAGTGACAGTGCTCAGATGTTCAAAAATGGCAGGGGCCTACAGTGAAAATTGGCTGGGTCCTTAAGGGGTTTACCTCCCAGTCACTTTCTACAACAGTGTATTACAGAGAGGATCATCTATGTGTTGCCTCATACATTTGAACAAGCTGGCTCATTATTTTTCAGCACAACTCTATGTCTTTGTTCCACAACAAAGGGTCTGCTAGTTATATTAGTCTGTAGAGTCAATTAATAATAGTCTTTGAGAGAGAGTGACATTTTGGGTTTAGTACACAGCAACACTGTGCTGCAGCACTGTTGTGTACTGCTTGTGTTGTGCAAAAAAAAAAAAAGTAAGCGTACTCTAGCACATTTTTCTGCCCTCATCTAAGTAGTGTACTATTTTGTTGTCAAGGGCCTAGATACTGTAAAAGGCCAGGCAAAAGTAATCACCGGTTGGTGTTTCACTCCAATATGTTTTTTAAGCATACTGTAGCGCATTTTTCTGCCCTCATAAGTGCATACCACATACATACATCTAAGTAGTGTACTATTTTGTACCACATAATATGTCAAGGGCCTAGATACTGTGAAAGGCAAGGCAAAATTGTTCACTGGCTGGTTTACTCCAATACGTTTTTAAACATACTATATCGCATTTTTCTGCCCTTTTTGCTCGGCAACAAATGGTCTGTTGGTTATACTAGTCTGGAGATGGTATAATATACACCCTGAAGTCCATTCCAAAAGTAATCACCGGCTGGTGTTTTACTCAAATATGTTTTTTGAAATGTACTGTAGCGCATTTTTTTGCCCTCATAAGTGCATACCACATACATACATCTAAATAGTGTACTATTTTGTACCTTATAATCTGTCAAGGGCCTAGATACTGTGAAAGGCCTGGCAAAAGTAATCACTGGCTGATGTATTACTCGAAAAAAAACCACATACCTACATCTAAATAGTGTACTATTATGTATCTGTTAATTTGTCAAGGTGCTAGGTATTGTGAAAGTCCAGGCAAAAGTAATCACCGGCTGGTGTTTTACTCCACTACTTTTTTAAGCGTACTGTAGCATGTTTTTGTGCCAACCCAAGTGCATACCACAAACCTATATCTAAGTAGTGAACTATTTTGTACCTGTTAATCTGTCTAGGGCCTAGATACTGTTAAAGAAAAGGCAAAAGTACTCACAAGCTGGTGTTTTCTGCCCCCATAAGTGCATACCCCATACCTACATCAAAATAGAGTACTATTTTGTAGCTTTTAATCTATGAAGGGCTTAGATACTGTGAAATACCAGGCAAAAGTATTCAATGGCTGAAGTTTTACTCCAATATGTTTTTTTAAGCGTACTGTAGCACATTTTTCTGCCCTCATAAGTGCATACCACATACCTAAATCTAAATAGAGTACTATTTTGTACCTGTTAATCTGTCAAGGGCCAACATACTGTGAAAGGCCAGGCAAAAGTAATCACCGGCTAGTGTTTTACTCCAATATGTTTTTAAGCGTACTGTATCGCATTTTTGTGTCCACATAACTGCATGACACATACGTACATCTAAGTAGTATACTATTTTATACCTTTTAATCTGTCTAAGGCCTAGATACTGTGAAAGGACAGCAAAAAGTACACACCTGCTGCTGTTCTAGAGAAATACTGTTTTAAGCATAGGGAAGCATATTGTACTCTCCTAATATACGCACTAAGTATGTCAGGCAGAGTAGAGCCAGGATGTGCACAGAGGAGTGGCAGAGGCCTAAATTCATCAGGCAGAGGTCGCAGCAGACTAGGGGCAAGTGGCAGCAGGAGTCGCAGCGAGTGGCCTGAGCTCCCGGTAACAGCTAGCGGTCGTGTCTCGACCAGCAATCCATCTGCCGTCATCAATTGGTTTACTCGGTCATCCATTTCATCACAAATGATATCTGATACCCCCAGTCAACAGTCGGTGGGTTCCTCAGACACAACCCTCAGTGAACATGGTCTGGGAGCAGTCCCTGCCCTCCCATTGCCTCTCTCATATGCTATTCTCTCTCCTAAAGAAGTATCTTATGCTGTGGACATAGAGGACAATAGAGGACAGTCAGCAGGTACTGCCCAGCCAAGAAGTGGAGGATACATCTGCCGCTTCCTCCGCTAGGCGGGCAAGTAGTGATGAGGAGAATGACATGGGAGGCGGTGTTGCCAGGGTTCAGGGTCCTGAAGCAGACACTGTTGAGGAACCTGAGGAGGACATCAGTGACATGCAGACACTTGATGATGATGATGAAGCCGATCACAATTGGGAGCCGGGTGCAGAAGGACCTTCATCCTCATCAGGAGAAAAGGTTTGCAGGTCGCCCGTGAGGCAGCAGCTGAGGTAGCAAGGTGGTAGCATGGTTGGCAGTCAGCATGGTGACAGAAGTGGAAATTCTGGAGCAAAACATGCCCGGGGGAGACCACCTGCTTCGCGGCAACCTACCTTCTCGGGAGGTAGTGGAACAGGGGTTTCCTGGACATGGCAGCAGTAGCAGTCAATTAGTGTGGACTGTTGGATTGAAAATCAGCTATTCGCGGTGTGGCAGTTTTTCATCAAGCATCCAAAGGAGGTTAACCTAGCCACATGCAAGATGGGTCGGCAGAAGATGAAGCGTGGCCAGGGTCCCAATGTTGGCCCCACGCCCTGCGTCAACATATGCTGTGCCACCATAAAGCAGCATGGGAGAACCGTGTCTCCGATGTAGTGGTCCAGCCTGCTGCATCACCCAGTGGCACACTGCTCCCTCTTTCAGCCAGCCAAGGCTCCACCACCTCAGCCGAAGGGAGCTGTGTGTCATACCCTCCTTTTGTCGTTCCAGATGCTACTGCTCCTCCAACTTTTAGTCAGTCATTCCGCCAACAATACAATGGTGAAGCAATATCCAATAGACAACAGTATGCGCCCACTCATCCAATGGCGCAGAAGCTGCACGTGCTCCTGTCCAAGTTGATGGTGCTGCAGTCCCATCCCTCCCTTTTCAAGTGGTGGATTCTGCACCTTTCAGAGAACTGATGGCTTGTGTCGAGCCAAGGTGGAGAGTGCAAAGCCGTCATTTCTTTGCGAAGAAGGCAGTACCAGCCCTGCACAATTTTGTTGAAGAGAAGGTAGGCCAGTCCTTGAGCCTGTTGGTGTGTACCAAACTGCACGGCAGCGCCTACGTTTGGAGCTGTAACTATGGTCAAGGACAATACATGTCCTTTACAGCCCACTGTGTGAATGTGGTTCCTGCACAGCCACAATACCAACTTGGACCGGTCACGCCGCTTCCTCATCTGGTTGTCAAGCGGTTCCTGAAGTTTTCCCCTCATTTGCAAGACATCCTAACAATGGGACGGAAACTTTGCATGCACTTCAGCCACTTGTACACCGCAAAGCACACCCTCCTTGAGCTGCAGTGTCAGAACGGTATCCCACAAGATAGTCCGATTTGGGATGTTGCCACCCTCCATTTGTTGGATCAACTATACGAACAGAGAAAAGCCATCACCAATTTCTTCATGATCTAAGCGGATAGGGGGACTCCCCTGTGTAACTTCAATGTGAACCAATCGCAGCTAATACGTGACACCTGCCGTTTGCTCACGCCCTTTGAGGAAGCCACATTATTTGTCAGTCCCCAGGATTACAGGATGAACAACATCATTCCACTGCTTCATTTCCTACAACACGTGTTGGAAACGATGGCTGGTCAGGGCTTTGGAGACTTGGCGCCTACATCTCACGGCCACATGAGCCCTGTGGGGGCTGAACTGGAGGAGGAGGGGCACAGTGGAGCACAGTTTAGGTTTTGCGAAATGGGCAGTTTATTTTTTAGTCATCTGACAGGAGAGGAAAAACAGAAGCAGCTAGAGGAGCTAGAGGGTTACGAGGAAGGTGAGACAGAGGACCCAGACACACCGTGGCAGTATGCAGTGGAGATTTTAATCTTAGGGATTGTGAGGTCCTATGGTCTCCTCATGCTGCTGAGAGGCTTTCTCATTGTGCCACCATGTGACTCCTTGTTACTTTGGGTTTTGTGGTCATACAGTATTAGTTAAAAGTAAACACTAGGACATTAAACTTGTGAATCTAATATAAATCTTAAACTTACATTTAAAAAAAAAATCCATGTAATCTTTTCAAGACTGAGGCCCTATGGTCGTCGCCGTCATATTACCTGTGGAATATCACAAGAATCCAGTGAAACAGCTTGGAGCGATAACAATGAACCGTAACTGATTAAATGAAACATTTGCACAGTCTTGGGGGTGCTGAGAGGCACGGGCTGGAACAGGTGATATCTCACCTGGCGGAGGACCGCCAGCTCGATTTTAAGATACAAGTACAAGCTTTTTCACTGCAGCCTCTTCTAGCTTTATGCACCAATTATCCAATGGCACAGAAGTTGAATGTGCTCCTGTCCATGTTGCTGGTACTGCAGTCCCTCCCTTTTCAAGTGGACACTCAGAGTATGGGGGTGCGCTGAGAGGCAGGGCTGGAACAAGTGGTAGCTCACCTCGCAGAGCATCGCCAGCTCGATGCTCACCAGAATAAGTAGTCAAAAAATTACAATTAATTCAAATTTTATTAAATAAAAATTACATAAAATATCTGCCACATCCAGACACTCTGTGGCAGGGATTCTAATAGTAATCTGCATGTCATACTGAGTAACAGTATTATTTCACTAACACAGCAAACTCCCTATTCGTGTTAGAACAGTACAAAATGTTTTACACCCCTATTGAGCTTCTCTGTAGGCCAGAAATAGCAGTTTTTAATAGTGATTCGCCGCAAATAAATTCAAACCGAACTAAAGTTTTTCAGAAAATTTGGCAAATTGCCCATATCGATTTTTTTCAAAACTTCGCTCATCTCTACTTGCAATTGTACCCTACTTTATTAACAGGGGTTTGGCTATAGAGGTAGCAGTGGTAGCAGTCGCACCAGGGACCTGGTGCCTAAGGGGGCCCCAAAGCACATCTTTGCCATAAAAGATAAGTATTATAATTGATAAATGGGGCCCTGTTGCAGATTCTGCATCGGGCCCCAGAAGCTACAAGCTACACCTCTGTTTATTAATAAATTGTTTTCCTAAATGCATCTCAAACAATATTCCTTATTTTAGTTATAATGATTTAAATATAAAAGAATATTAAATAATCATATGTATCTTTAAATGTAAGGTATTAAACAAAATAAAAACTGAGATGCTCAGTCTGATTTACTCTACATAGTTCTGTGCCAGTGTAACTGCTGAATCTTATGGAAAGTTAATGATTTACACCAGATTTTTGTGTCATGAATTTGGGAGCTTGTATGGAGTGGGTGGTTTTTTGCATCCCATGTCCAAGGCTTTGTATTTCTTGGCACCAATGCTTCTTAAGCACAATCATTCATCTGATCATTTTTATGGTTCTGTGGATCATGCCACAAATTATTCCTTCTTTTTGGAACACAAGCCTCTTGGAGATCACGTAGCATGTAAAGAATCAAGTTTTCATACAGGTGGGCACTTATACTGCAGGAAAGTATTGTTTTTCACTCTTCAAACTAGTGTACATCCACAGTTAAAAGGGAAGGGTATTCCTGTGTGCCAAAAAGTTAATCAGATTTGTAAATTACTTCTATTAAAAGATTTTTACCCTTACAGTACTTATTAGCAGCTGTATGCTACAGAGGAAATTATTTTATTTTTTAATTTATTTTTTGTCTTTTTGCCGTATCAGATAGGATAAGATCCCCATAGCAAACCTATGCTGCTCTGGACAATTCTTGACACAGAGGTGTCAGCAGAGAGCACTGTGGAGAAGGCAAAAAAGAAATTCAAAAATAAAAGAATTTCCTCTGTAGCATGCAGCTGCTAATAAGTCCTGTAAGGGTAACAATTTTTTAATAGAAGTCATTTACAAATCTGTTTAACTTTCTGGCACCAGTTCATAAAAAAAAAAAAAAAAAAACTCTGGTAGTTGTGCAGACCATTTATAGGGGTGCTCCGGTGGAAAACTTTTTCTTTTTATATCAACTGATGCCAGAAAGTTAAACAGATTTGTAAATTTATATGTTGCAGAGAAATAGGAAAACGGAGCAACTCACCACACCGACCCAGTTATTCTTTGCAAGTGGTTTCTTTATTTCATGTCTTCAAACATTGGAAACAAGTATATATATATATATATATATATATATATATATATATATATATATATATATATACAAATGATAATAGACAGCACACAAAAATTTGTGCAAAAGAAAGTGTTCTTTATTCCATATACGAGACAACGTTTCAGCGATCTCACATCGCCATTTTCAAGTGTTTAACAAGTGATACTAGTGGGGTTTAAATACACCCCTTCATTGGTGACATCATCAAAATTTATATATCACATGACATATTTATAAGTGTTAAAACAGTGTAAAAAGTCGTAATAAATACATAATACATACAATCGCTTATCAAAATACAGTGTGTCATACTGTAAAAAAGTTGTACATACAGATTAAGTGCATGTATGGAATCGCTAGGCACAAACAAATCAGGCGATTATCCCATTTTAAACAGTCCAGTGCTCAAAGTGTTAATGTGACGTAGTGTGATGTTAAAAAACATTACCGGTATGGAGTCCTGATTGGATGTCTGTCCCAAGGCGCACATGGGACACCGGGACTCACTTCCGGTTACACCGGAGCTCTAACCAATCACAGTGAGAGCATCACGGTGGCCATAGAGACCAGCGTGATCTCACACAGAAGGCGTCACTTAAGTCCGCGCATGCCCCATGTCTCTTCAGATCACGGTAGCGCCATCTTTCTTATGGGGAAATATAAGGTGATGAATATCGGACTACTGGCAAGTAGTTTTACAGTATGACACACTGTATTTTGATAAGCGATTGTATGTATTATGTATTTATTACGACTTTTTACACTGTTTTAACACTTATAAATATGTCATGTGATATGTAAATTTTGATGATGTCACCAATGAAGGGGTGTATTTAAACCCCACTAGTATCACTTGTTAAACACTTGAAAATGGTGATGTGAGATCGCTGAAACGTTGTCTCATATATGGAATAAAGAACACTTTCTTTTGCACAAATTTTTGTGTGCTGCCTATCATCATTTGTATCTAAAGCGGGATCGGAGCACCGAGATCCAAGTGGCGTGCACCCCTGGGACTTTTTCCTTGATGTGCTGCTTACTATTGGTCTATATTTTGTGGTGAACAAGCGTGCACTCTCTAAGGAATATGGAAATCTCCAATGGCAACCAGATTGGTCTGCCGACCTCTATTATTCAATCCATGGATACTTTCTCCTATACCTCTCTGAACGTCAACAGAATTATTGGCAATTCCACAGATGATGCATCATTTCTACACAATCCTTCCAACCTGGACCTCAAAAGGATGTATGAGACAGAAACCAAAAGAGCATTGGGACTTCAATTACATGTTACTACAATGACAGAATATTACCGGACCCATAGGATACCAAGAGGTATGCGCATACAACCTCGAGCAAATTCTTTTATTAATGATCTAGAATATAGAGCTAAATATGAGGCTATCTCAAATAAGTACTCATTGGACTTGATCTTATTAAATCTAGAATTTTTGCAACGTGATCTCTTGATATGTCAAACTAAGATTGCCGAATTCGAAACTACCTTGAAGAGTTCCTTTGTAGTGGAGGAACTCAATAAATTACTGGAAAAACAACAACAATTTTTGGTCAAACAACGGGTTGCCATTGAAGAAACTAAACGTAAAAAATGGTTTAGAGACAACCAGGACTATACTAACAATAGGGTGTACACCTGGGATAATGTGACCACGTCCATGAAAAGATTTAGTAGGAGGAATTACACCGGCCTAGACATCAATGAAGCCATCAATCAGCCAGGACAAGCTGGAAACAATACACAACAACAGCCAATAAACAACAACCTTTTTTAGGGGTTCAAGCTTTCCAAGCAGACGGCGGAGGGGAGGACGTAAACACTTCCGCACCCGCAAAAAAGACACAGCGGAATACCAGGAATCTGGGACAAGCCACAGGAACACAGAGGAAGAAGTAGAAAATATGGACAATCCAATCGTGGTAAATATTTCTTCATGTGCTTTATCCAATGAACAATTGTGATTATTGTCAAAAGGACTTAATTTTTGTCCGAATAAATTCAATGATTGGTTCCAATTGGAACTAGATTTCATTCAATTTATTCGTAGAATCAAACTTAAAGTATGGTTTTTTCAACATAGAACTGAGATTAATGTACCCTCTACCAATGTTACTAATGTTGATTTTGAATTCAAGAAACTTGATTTACATATACCTAGTGATTTTCAACCCACAGTTGAATCACATGCAGTAACTACATTCATGGAATGTGTCAAAAAAGAGTTTTTGCTGATTAAACAACAACAATTAAAACTAAAACATCCAAATCTTACACACAATGAGCTACTTGCCATACAACAACTTGTCCATGACCACAACCTCATCATCAAACCAGCCGACAAGGGTGGTGGGGTTGTGGTCATGGACCGTAGCACATACATGAAAGAAGCTTATAGACAACTGGAAGATCCGGAGGTCTATAACATTCTGACTAGAGACCCTAGAAATGATATGACTAGAAAACTGAAAAACATTATTGAGGATGCTTTACAACAAGGGTTGATTGATAAGAGATTAAGTGAGTTTCTTGTGGTCGACCATCCAGTCACACCTCTCTTGTACCTCCTGCCGAAGATTCATAAGAGCCTGCGAGATCCACCTGGCAGGCCTATAGTCTCCGGCAGGGGGTCACTTTCCAATAATGTATCTATTTTTTTAGATAAAATTCTAAGACAATATGCTCTAGAAGCAAAATCATATCTCAGAGATACAAGTGATTTTTTAGCTAAAATCTCACAAATTATTGTATCAACTAATGCCCTAATTGCAAGTTTTGATATTGTTAGTCTATATACTTCCATTCAACATAGGAGAGGCACAGAAGCAGTAAAGAAAATGTTGGTTACAGCACAACTGGATAATGAACAAATAGATTTTATCCTACGATTACTTATGTTTGTTCTACAGAACAATTATTTCTACTTTGATGATAAATACTATGTACAGCAACGTTGGACTGCCATGGGCAGCAACATGGCGCCCACGTATGCGAACATAGTTATGAGAGACTTTGAGGAACAACATGTCTATGTAGCCCACCACTCCAGGAAAATCCTGGGGTGGTGGAGCTACATAGATGATATTTTTTTGATTTGGGAAGGAACAGGTGAGGAGCTGGTAGAATTTCAGACTTACCTGAATAACATTGATGCAGATCTTCAGTTTACTTTGACCTATTCAACAGAAAAGATCCAATTTTTAGATACAGAAGTACACATTATAGACAATAGGCTTTCTACAGATCTATTTTCAAAACCCACCGACTCATGCCACCCCAGACCTATGGTAGAATCTCTGCCATATAGTCAATTCTTGCGGGCAAGCAGAATTGTGGACAACAATGATAAATTGGATAAGGCAATTGAGAAAATGACTACACAATTTATTCAGAGAGGCTATCCCCGTGCATTGATTAATAGGCAAAAACACCGACTACTAGAAGAACGCAGAGGGACTAGGGTCCCGAGAACAAAAATGGATTTGAAATCTCGAATCCCTTTTATTACCACCTACAATGAGATATCGGGTAAAATTGCACAAAAGGTTAAAAAACACTGGCATTTAATTAGAGACAACTTCCCAGGCATCCCAGAATTTAATGAGATGCCCTTAATTTCATATCGCCGAGGTCAAAACTTAAAAGATATGCTTGTTAAAGCTGATGTGTCCAGGCAGAAGGCACCTATACAAAAATACTTATCTGTACAAAATAGGGGCTGTTTTCCCTGCCGGAGATGCGTGAACTGTAAGTATATGCAGAAAGGAAATAGTTTCACACATCCCCAAACAGTCCCTATTAAATATTATTTAACTTGTGACAGTGACTATGTTGTATATATCCTATGGTGTCCATGTGATCTGATATATATAGGAGAAACAAAATGTGATTTCAAAACAAGATTAAATCAGCACAGGTATTCCATACGGAAAAAAAGAACTGACTTACCAGTGTCAAAACATTTTCTAGAAGCGGGTCATCAAGAAAAGGATTTGAAATGCAGGATAGTAGACCATATCCCATCACTCAAAAGAGGGGGGGATAGAGTCTCTATATTACAAAAGAGGGAATTGAGATGGATTTTTGACCTCAATTCCTTAAAACCCAATGGATTGAATGTAGAATTCACTGTGACACCAAAATTATTCAAATAAGAGGTATTACCAGTGATGTTGTTGTTGTCCAGTAGGTATTGGAGTAACAAGTGATTACTCTTTCTATCATACATTTTCTAACACTTGTATTTATTTATTTTTTTTAGATATTCAAGCATCTACATTCCGGGTATGGAGCCCACAAGTTTGGACACAGATTCCCTACTTAAGAACCGCAATTTTTCTTTTACTATTTTTTTTCCTAAGATTTTCTTCCTGAATTGATTTTTAAGTAATTATTTTCTCTAACCAACACAGTGACAGCTGTTGTATCTATATAGTGTCAAGACCCTTGGTTGTATGTAACATGAGTGCTGGGTAACCACATAGACACTTCCAACTCAAAAATGGATCTTACTGGTGAATAGTCCAGTAGACCGGCAGGTAACTACTAGATCCGTTAATCTGGAACAGCGTACTAATGGGTCCTATGGATCTAGTTAGACGCACCCAGAAGAGTCCATCGAGAGGGAATGCTGTGTCTTGGTTCCCTTGACTGTGTTCTAAGGATGCATGCAGGGTGACACAGTACTACTTAGGGGCAGAATAATAAATTGCCCTTGAATATAATCTATTATATACTCACCATAGCGAACTACTTGCCAGTAGTCCGATATTCATCACCTTATATTTCCCCATAAGAAAGATGGCGCTACCCTGATCTGAAGAGACATGGGGCATGCGCGGACTTAAGTGACGCCTTCTGTGTGAGATCACGCTGGTCTCTATGGCCACCGTGATGCTCTCACTGTGATTGGTTAGAGCTCCGGTGTAACCGGAAGTGAGTCCCGGCGTCCCATGTGGATGGATCGGGCGTGCGGTTCAATGGTGATTTGCGCCTTGGGACAGACATCCAATCAGGACTCCATACTGGTAATGTTTTTTAACATCACACTACGTCACATTAACACTTTGAGCACTGAACTGTTTAAAATGGGATAATCGCCTGATTTGTTTGTGCCTAGCGATTCCATACATGCACTTAATCTGTATGTACAACTTTTTTACAGTATGACACACTGTATTTTGATAAGCGATTGTATGTATTATGTATTTATTACGACTTTTTACACTGTTTTAACACTTATAAATATGTCATGTGATATGTAAATTTTGATGATGTCACCAATGAAGGGGTGTATTTAAACCCCACTAGTATCACTTGTTAAACACTTGAAAATGGCGATGTGAGATCGCTGAAACGTTGTCTTGTATATGGAATAAAGAACACTTTCTTTTGCACAAATTTTTGTGTGCTGCCTATCATCATTTGTATCTAAAGCGGGATCGGAGCACCGAGATCCAATTGGCGTGCACCCCTTGGACTTTTTACTTGATGTGCTGCTTACTATTGATCTATATATATATATATATATATATATATATATATATACATTTTTTATGTTTGTGCACAGACATAAAACATGTTTTAATGGCTTGGAGCCCTGATCGGGTCAGCTGTACTTCAATCATCCCTGTTCTATGACTAGATGCGTTTCCAATTTAAACTGGTTGGCTGAAGTATTTTATTTTTTTCTAAAAATGTATAAATACTCAATAAAGGCACTTTGGGCAATATATGCTCTACAGTGGGCAAGAATGGGTTGTAGATTTTTGATTGATTTCCTTTTTACATAATTGAAAATCATATATTAAATGCAACAACCTTACCATAAAGAACTTTAGGGGTTGAGTTTTAACTAGGAATTCATAACATAAAATCCATAAGAAACCATGGAGTGTCATGTAATGTTACTCTCATTGGATAATGTAGGGTTCCCTGCTATGACCCCCCCTTGGTGAGGCAGGTGAACTAATAAAAAGAGGCAGTGGATCTAATGGCAGTGTTAGTAGCAGATACTCTTGCTCTGGTTCATATTGGCTGTTCCTGCTTTACATAGACACTCTTTGATGATAATAGTTGGCATGACATATTAGATTTGCCCACAGTAGCATCTGGTTACACATTTTCTCATGAAAATCTGTTGTTTTTTGGAGTCCGGACCCAGACAGATAAACTGAACACCATGGCAACGCTAATAACATAAAGGTTGTCTATGATGAGACGGCCTATTTAATCCCTTGGCAACATCTTCTGTTGATCAGCACCAAGGACCATGAATGTTCATCACAGGGAGGATGTGGTATGGAAGCTGTGTCTGCACCATTTGCAGTAGGTGTCAGCTTCATATTACAACGAACACTATACTGTAATAGCCATTATTAGACATAACTCTGACCCTGGTCAATTGAAGCTATGGCCAGTGATCACTCCTACAGTATGTTGGGAATTTAACTGTCATCCTTAGTGATTGTGGTATCTAAATAGTTTATACATGTGTAATATGTGATTCAGTGAACATATCGGTTTCTGTTAGGCCTCGGTGCCTGTTGTGACTGATTTGTTTATACAGTCTGCCCATGACAGTTTTTGTTAAATGACAGATACACTTTAAGTTAGGGACCCACTTGAATCAGTTTGCCGTAAAGTGGCAAATGGGTTGATACAGTTTGTGTTCTACCTACCTGATGTTAATTGTTGAAATATTGCAGCCACATCTTTATTTCTAAATTTGAGGTACTAAACAAATTTGGTATTGCTGTGCTTGAATCATACTGCATGCTAAACACATTAAAAACAAAGTAAAAAAAAGGGAAAAAAAATTATAGTAATTATAATAGCAATATTAATAACAACATTCTTTTTGAATACATCATAAGTAGGAAAAAATAATGCTTTTAAGAGACAACTTAAAAAAAGCATGGACCTTGGAAATGAAAAAGTTGTAACTATTGGACCTTCAGTAATAATAAACAAAATAATCCAATGTCCAGCAGAATCTTTTTAAGTGCTGATATTGATGTCTGATATATATATATATATATATATATATATATATATATATATATATATATATATATATTTGCTAGTAATAAAGAATAAACCAAAAAAGAAAAAAAATATGTCCTTAAAATAGCTCAAAATATCTGTGTCCTTTAGGGGTCATATGAGTTATGGTATACTATAGACATAGGTAAATTTAGCACATTTTGCACATTTTGTCTTGTCAACTTGTCTTGCGGCATTAATTTGACACTGATGAGATGATTCAATGTGGACGGGTCCTGATATGCTTCTGTTCTAAACAATTACCAATCAAATGTTTTATCTCATGGAAAAGGTGACTTCCTGTGTTGGGTTTGAGAGCGTTTTTTTCTCTTTTTTTTTTATGTTAGTAAATGATGTAAAATTTGTATCTTATGTAATCACTTTAATTATAATTCTATTTTCATGAAATCAGGGACGCACAGTTGTTCCTTTATCCCATGGAAACATTGAATTTCCATGATCATCATCAATTAAAGCCATAGTTTTCCTCCCCCCGCGTCCAATCAATAGCTCATTCATGGAGAACAAGGTGCATTAGCTTGTGATTGTGTATTGAAAGGTTCGGTGTAGTAGCATACTTCACATGGCAAGCTGTGTTAGTGTAGGGGGTTTGTTGGATCCAATACCTATATTGCAGCAACCTCTTAAAATGCAGGCACTACAAATGAATCAGCAACGACATAGCCATCAATTTCCACAGCATCTAATTACAGCCATGTGCCGGACAGAGAAATAAAGCAGGCACTTCATCATGGCTGACACAAGGGGCAGGCTCCTCTGTATCCATGGTAATCTGAAATGGTCACTCAGACTATTTGATGTCCAAAATAGCCAGTAGCGTTTCTGCTCTCCATCAATGACAGTAGATCTGAAAAGTTGCCATAGACACCGTCTCCCCAGTCAAAACAAGAAGAATAGAGTAGAGAGAAAAGCAGCCTTTTCTTCTATCTGGTAATAGGGCTCTTAAGACATATAAATGGAGAAACTGCTCATGAGTTTTCTCTAAATGAAAGAAAAAATAATTTAATGTTTTATTTTATTCAAAAGTTTTTGGGATGTTATGATTGGTTTGTATCCAGCTGCAAAGCCAGGTCTGTCCCATTATAAGAAACAGGCTGCTGCCTTGAGGTATAAAAAGTTTTAATCATTTTCATAGGCTTGGAAAGTGGTTAACACATCTGGGGGTAAGTTCACAATGTGTATTTTTCCTGAGAGGAACTACATGGCTGAAAATTCCAAGGGCAGCCTCGGTTTACTGCAGCTTTTAAAACCTGGGTCACAGTCATGGACATGGATTAGCCCTATTTAATTGGGTAAATCAGTGCCCTACATCTCTGACACGCATTCCCAAAAAAGTGACATGTAGTCTATTGTGAAATATTGAAAATGCATGCTCGACAAAAGATAAATAGAACAACACTGATCATTTCCAACAACGCAGAGCTGGTTGGTAATGTAACTGTGCGGGAAAACCTTGGTAATAGCGACCACAATATAGTTACTTTTGACTTAAAATGTAGAAAACAAAGACAGGCGGGGAAGGCAAAAACATATAACTTTAAAAAGGCAAATTTCCCTGGGCTGAGATCTGCACTACAGGACATAGACTGGGGGGAGGTGTTCTCAAATACTGATACAGAAGGTAAATGGGACATCTTTAAATCAACTCTAAATAACTATACAGCTAAATATATACCAAAGGGGAACAAATATAAACGATTAAAACTAAATCCTACATGGCTGACACATGATGTTAAAAGAGCAATAAACAACAAAAAAATAGCCTTCAAAAATTACAAATCTGATGGGTCAGCTATAACATTTAAACAGTACAAGGAGCTTAATAAAATCTGTAAAAATGTAATAAAAACAGCAAAAATTCAAAATGAGAGACAGGTGGCCAAAGAAAGCAAAACTAATCCTAAATATTTTTTTAGACATATAAATGCAAAAAAACCAAGGACAGAGCATGTAGGACCCCTTAATAATGATAATGGGGAGGTTGTCACAGGCGATCAAGAGAAGGCGGAGCTACTGAATGGGTTCTTTAGTTCTGTATACACTATGGAAGAAGGAGCTGACATTGGCCAGGTCAGTGCTGGTAACACATCATGTAATGTACTGAACTGGCTTAATGTAGAGATGGTACAAGGTAAGTTAAGTGATATAAATGTAAGCAAATCCCCAGGACCGGATGGACTACACCCAAGAGTTCTTAGAGAGGTAAGTTCAGTAATATCTGTACCCCTGTTCATGATATTTAGAGATTCTATGGTGTCTGGTATTGTGCCAAGGGACTGGCGCAAGGCGAATGTGGTGCCAATCTTCAAAAAGGGCTCTAGGTCTTCCCCAGGAAACTATAGACCGGTAAGTTTAACGTGCATTGTGGGTAAATTGTTTGAAGGACTTATAAGGGATTACATACAGGAATACATAGGGGATAATTGTATTATAAGTGATAGCCAGCATGGGTTTACTAAGGATAGAAGTTGTCAAACCAATCTAATTTGCTTTTATGAAGAGGTGAGTAGAAGCCTTGACAGAGGAATGGCTGTGGATATAGTGTTTCTGGATTTTGCTAAAGCATTTGATACTGTCCCTCATAGACGTCTGACAGGTAAGTTAAGGTCTTTGGGTTTGGAAATTTTAGTTTGTAACTGGATTGAACACTGGCTCATGGATCGTACCCAGAGAGTGGTGGTCAATGATTCGTACTCTGATTGGTCCCCGGTTATTAGTGGTGTACCCCAAGGTTCTGTACTGGGCCCGCTGTTGTTTAATTTATTTATTAATGATATAGAGGATGGTATTAACAGCTCTGTTTCTATCTTTGCAGATGACACCAAGCTTTGTAGCACAGTACAGTCTATAGAGGATGTGCATAAGTTACAAGATGACTTGGATAGACTAAGTGTCTGGGCATCCACTTGGCAAATGAGGTTCAATGTGGATAAATGTAAAGTTATGCATCTGGGTACTAATAACCTGCATGCATCGTATGTCTTAGGGGGGATTAAACTGGCAGAGTCACTGGTAGAGAAGGATCTGGGTGTACTTGTAGATCACAGACTACAGAATAGCATGCAATGTCAGGCTGCTGCTTCCAAAGCCGGCAGGATATTGTCATGTATCAAAAGAGGCATGGACTCAAGGGACAGGGACATAATACTCCCCCTTTATAAATCATTGGTACGGCCTTACCTGGAATATGCTGTTCAGTTTTGGGCACCTGTCCATAAAAGGGACACTGCGGAGTTGGAAAGGGTGCAGAGACGCGCGACTAAACTAATATGGGGAATGGAACATCTTAGCTATGAGGAGCGATTAAAGGAGTTACAATTGTTTAGTCTTGAGAAGAGACGTTTAAGGGGGGATATGATAAACGTATATAAGTATATTAATGGCCCATACAAAAAATATGGAGAAAAACTGTTCCAGGTTAAACCCCCCCAAAGGACGAGGGGGCACTCCCTCCGTCTGGAGAAGAAAAAGTTTAGTCTCAAGGGGCGACACGCCTTCTTTACCATGAGAACTGTGAACTTATGGAATAGTCTACCTCAGGAACTGGTCACAGCAGGAACAATTAACAGCTTTAAAACAGGATTAGATACATTCCTGGACCAAAATAAGATTAATGCTTATGAAGAAATATAAAATCTCATCCCTTCCCCAATATCGCGCCACACCCCTACCCCTTAATTCCCTGGTTGAACTTGATGGACATATGTCTTTTTTCGACCGTACTAACTATGTAACTATGTAACTATGTAACACTATCCACTGCTTAAACTCCACTCATCTTGCTCCAGTCACGGACTCTAAAATTAGATTCACATTGCCTTTGTACTCAGACCCCTTCATAGTCCGTTTTCCCTAAACGCATTGAAGAACAACTGACACTGTCAGGTTCTGACGGAACTTATTAACTGGATGGGAGTTCATCGGGTGTCCTGTATTTTACAGGAGTTGTGCAGAAGGCACAAATAGGACATGCAGTATTTTTTTTCTACTCAGCTCCCATCTTTTCAACAGACTGAGCAGCGGAGACCCCTCTAGTAAATCACGCCAACAGTATGAACGTACCCTACGTGGTGCTCAACAGATTCACAATCACAATAACATATCCATAGAAGAAACAAGACTTACGGCATGCACCAGAAACAATGGGGGTACAGAGTTATTTTTTCTAACTACATTTTCCTAACTCACTTGGGATGCTTTGAAAATATGTGAGGTTTAAATTTAACACCACTTTTTTTTTCGGACCTAAATTTTCCATTTTTCCATTAACATTTTTATATTATGAGATTGTGATAAAATAATATTGCATTCTTTAGGCTAAGTTTCCACTTGTTTTTTTTTCTGGCAGTGTTTGGAAAACTGACACTGCAGTTTTTGAGCCAAAGCCAGAAGTGTATTCAAAAGGAATAGGACATATAAACAAAGGACTTACACTTCTCCTCCCTTATGGATCCACTTCTGGCTCAAAAACTGCAGCGGCAGAAACTTAGCCTTAGAGACCTCTTCAAGCTGTGTTTGTGGCACTTTATAAGTGGTATTGTTAGTGTCACTGCATACATTTTAGCCACATTTTTCCAGAAAATTGCTGACATTGTGGTAAAAATTACACGTTTTACAGCAATTTGCATAATTGCCATAAGATTGCAAATTTTTCACAGAGAATTTGGAAAATAGCTGTAAATGTGACATATCGCCACAGTACCAGTAATAAAATTCCACATCTAAGCACAGCCTCAAGGTGGTGATATTAGAAAGATCTTATTAGAAATACCTGCTTATATGGCAGGAATGTTTGTAAAATGTTGTTAAATCAATGTTAAGCTTTAACCAATAAAAAAAAATGATACTGCATCAACATCCACCAGGAAAAAACAAAAACGTAAACATTTTATTGTCTGAGTCCTTAAGGCCAAAATGGGCTGAGTCCTTAAGGGGATAAGGACTCGGCCGTACTTTGCAATTCTGACCACTGTCACTTTAAACATTAATAACTCTGGAATGCTTTTAGTTATCATTCTGATTCCGATTTTGTGGTAACTTGCATCCTTTCTTGGTGAAAAATCCCAAAGTTTGATGAAAAATTTGAAAATTTTGCATTTTTATAACTTTGAAGCTCTCTGCTTGTAAGGAAAATGGATATTACAAATACATTTTTTTTATTCACATATACAATATGTCCACTTTATGTTTGCATCATAAAATTGACGTGTTTTTACTTTTGGAAGACATCAGAGGGCTTCAAAGTTCAGCAGCAATTTTCCAATTTTTCTCAAAATTTCCAAACTCACTATTTTTCAGGGACCAGTTCAGGTTTGAAGTGAATTTGAAGGGTCTTCATCTTAGAAATACCCCATAAATGACCCCATTATAAAAACTGCACCCCCAAAGTATTCATAATGACATTCAGTCGGCATTTTAACCCTTTAGGTGTTTCACAGGAATAGCAGCAAATTGAAGGAGAAAATTCACAATCTTCATTTTTTACACTCGCATGTTCTTGTAGACCCAATTTTTGAATTTTTATAAGGGGTAAAAGGAGAAAATTTATACTTATATTTGTAGCCCAATTTCTCTCGAGTAAGCACATACCTCATATGTCTATGTAAAGTGTTCGGTGGGCGCAGTAGAGGGCTCCGAAGGGAAGGAGCGACAAGGGGATTTTGGAGAGTACGTTTTTCTGAAATGGTTTTTGGGGGGCATGTTGCATTTAGGAAGCCCCTATGGTGCCAGAACAGCAAAAATAAAACACATGGCATACCATTTTGGAAACAAGACCCCTTGAGGAATGTAACAAGGAATAAAGTGAGCATTAATACCCCACAGGTGTTTCACGACTTTTGCATATGTAAAAAAAATTAATAAAAAAAATTTCACAAAAATGTGTTTACCCCCAAATTTCACATTTTTTCAAGGGTTAAAAGCAGAAAATAACACCCAAAATTTGTAACCCCATCTCTTCTGAGTATGGAGGTACCCCATAAGTTGGCTTGAAGTGCACTACAGGCGAACTACAATGCTCAGAAGAGAAGGAGTCATATTTGGCTTTTTGAGACCAAATTTTGCTCGGGGGACATGTCGCATTTAGGAAGCCCCTATGGTGCCAGGACAGCAAAAAAAAAAAAAAACACATGGCATACTATTTTGGAAACTAGACCCCTCGGTGAACGTAACAAGGGGTTAATTGAAATGTTATACCCCACAGGTGTTTCACGACTTTTGCATATGTAAAAAAAATTTTTTTTTTTTACCTAAAATGCTTGTTTTCCCCAAAATTTTACATTTTTAAAAAGGGTAAAAGCAGAAAATACCCCCCAAAATTGGTAACACAATTTCTCCCGAGTGCGGCGATACCCCATTTGTGACCCTAAACTGTTGCCTTGAAATACGACAGGGCTCCAAAGTGAGAGCGCCATGCGCATTTGAGGCCTAAATTAGGGATTGCATAGGGGTGGACATAGGGGTATTCTAAGCCAGTGATTCCCAAACAGGGTGCCTCCAGCTGTTGTAAAACTCCCAGCATGCTTGGACAGTCAACGGCTGTCCGGCAATACTGGGAGTTGTTGTTTTGCAACAGCTGGAGGCTCCGTTTTGGAAACAGTGGCGTACCAGACGTTTTTCATGTATGTGTTGTATGTGTTTATGTAGTGTTTTTTACTTTTTATTTTATTTTTTGTTAGTGTAGTGTAGTGTTTTTAGGGTAGAGTAACATGGGCGGGGGTTCACAGTAGTTTCTCGCTGGCAGTTTGAGCTGCGGCAGAAAATTTGCCGCAGCTCAAACTTGCAGTCGGATACATACTGTAAACCTCCGCCCATGTGAGTGTACCCTGTACATTCACATTTGGGGGGGGGGGACATCCAGCTGTTGCAAAACTACAACTCCCAGCATGCGCTGACAGACTGTACATGCTGAGAGTTTTAGTTTTGCACCAGCTGTAGGCACACTGGTTATGTATCACTGAGTTTGTGACCTAACTCAGTGTTTCACAACCAGTGTGCCTCCAGCTGTTGCAAAACTACAACTCTCAGCAGTCACCGACAGCCAACGGGCATGCTGGGAGTTGTGGTTATGCACCACTACAACTCCCAGAATGCACTTTAGCTGTTTGTGCAAGCTGGGAGTTGTAGTTATACAACAGCTGAAGGTACACTTTTCCATAGAAAAAATGTGCCTCCAGCTGTTGCAAAACTATAAGTCCCCGCATGCCCATAAGGGAATGCTGGGAGTTGTGGTGGTCTGCCTCCTGCTGTTGCATAACTACAGCTCCCAGCATGCCCTTTTTGCATGATGGGAGCTGTTGCTAAGCAACAGCAGGAGGCTGTCACTCACCACCAACGATCCACGCTGCAGGTCAGTCCCTCGCCGCCGCCGCTCCTGGGACCCCGATCTCCCAACATTGACACCGGGGATCGGGGTCCCCAGCTCCCGGGGTCCACGTCCCGCACCCGCTCACGTCCTCCGGAAGTGGGGCGGAGCGGGTTGCGGGAGTGACACCCGCACCAGGTGCCCTGATTGGTCGGCCGGTAAACTGGCCAAAGAATCAGGGCGATAGTGAGGTGGCACCGGTGCCACCTCACCCCTGCTGGCTATGGCTGTTCGGGGCTGTCTCTGACGGCCCCGATCAGCCAGTAATTCCGGGTCAACGGGTCACTGGAGACCCGATTGACCCGGAATCGCCGACCCGGATCGTTGACCCGGAATAGCCGACATGGGGGGGGGGCATAATGACCCCCTGGGCGATATGCCGGGATGCCTGCTGAACGATTTCAGCAGGCATCCGGCTCCGGTCCCCAACCGGCTAGCGATGGGGACCGGAATTCCCACGGGCGTATGGATACACCCTGCGTCCTTAAGGACTCGGAATGCAGGGCGTATCCATACGCCCTGCGTCCTGAAGAGGTTAAGGACCAGGCCAATTTTATTTTAGCATTTTCGTTTTTTCCTCCTCGTCTTCTAAAAATCATCACTCTTTTATATTTTCATCCACAGACTAGTATGAGGGTTTGTTTTTTGTGCGACCAGTTGTCCTGCATAATGACATCACTAAATTTACCATAAAATGTATGGCGCAACCCAAAAAATACTGCTATGGCCTATAGACCATAGCAGTAGGTCCTGGGACCGGAGGAGTGGTGGTCAGAACACTGAAGATGACATACAACATACAGGTAACAAACCATGCGCGCGTGTCCTCTTCCTTGGTGCTCCGCTCCTCTCTGCTGTTGCTATGGGCGCACGCACACACTATGGCTTCTCCCCATCTTCGGCCGGCCTGTTACACTGCAAGCTGTGTCGGCCGCCCAGCGCCCCTGTTGTTATGGCGCCCTGTGCGGCCGCACAGCTCGCACACCCCTAAGGCTGACCCTGTTATGACGTCCATTTACGTCCATTGTCGTTAAGGGGTTAAGTATGTACCTGCCAGAGAGTAATGAACATGCTTAGGAAGGATCCGCTCTTGTCTTTGGGTTAAATGGCTATGTTGTGAGATTACCATAATGCTGTGGCTATCTTTTTGTGAACTTGCTCCTGTTGGAGTTTTCTCATTCACTACAAATCCCATAATTCCACTTTTCTACCTTCCACACATCAGCTACCCCACCCATTGAACCACAAACTAGCTAAAATCCATGCAAAAGACCAGTCCTTTTTAACCAGGGTGTCTCCAGCCATTGCAAATCCATGGGGTCTCTCCATCAATTGAAGCAGAACAGGCTCCGTGTCACCAAATGACTAGTGAGGTAGTGTCTCAGCCGCACTGCATCCTGGGAATACCTGAGACAGGAATTATTTTGTATGCTGTTAAAAATGAACATCAAGAGCAAAGATCACATAAGAATGCAAGACCAGCCATCAGAGACAGGTACAGATACTTTATTATGAACTACACTAACTTTACAGCCCCTGTAGTACAGTCAAATAAAAAATAAAAAAACTACGTACACAACAAATACGCCAATGATAATATAATAAGTCAGACCCCAAATAGTAACAAATTGAAACATATATTAGGAGCATACAGTATGTACATCATCATCTAACTGAAGGTTACAGATAGTCTATGTTAGAGGGAGGGCATGAGCAAAGTCTTTGTGATGGAGGCATGTGAAGCAGTGTGTTGGGGAGGGGGACTTTGGGTCTGATTTAGGTTCTGAATTACTTTAAGGTTTGGCCTGGGCCTATCATTTTTTAGTTTCGCCCCTAATGTATTATCTACAGTATATCTGTCCTCATGCACTATTATATGCAGAACATGGTATTTGGGGGCACAAGGGACCACAGCAAGCACAGTATTGCAGAACCAATAGGATGGCATTGTAAAGCATAGGAGTTGTGTTATTATGGAGGATGGGGATGGCTGCAGATATGAGGGGACAAATAAGTCTTAGTATAATTTGCAGTCTGAACACATTGTACTAGTCTGGCCAGGATGAAGAAGAAAAGGGAAAAGAATGTATACAGTCAGAGAAGATATCACATGCGACTGTTCTGTATTCTGCCACTGCATATCTTCAGTATAGAGCATGCTCTATTTTGGTAAATATAAAAAAAATTGACCCCATAAAAAATAATACAACTTTTTAGCAAATGGAGGAGAGGAGCAAAGCAGTGTGGGTGATTGGTGGTCATACTGCGTGGAAACTATGGGGGAGATTTATCAAAACCTGTCCAGTGGAAAAGTTGCACATAGCAACCAATCAGATCACTTCTTTCATTTTTCAAGAGGTCTTTTCAAAAATGAGAGAAACGATCTGATTGGTTGCTATGGGCAACTCAGCAACTTTTCCTCTGGAAAGATGTTGACAAATCTTCCCATGTCTCTACCACAGTGTAAGACACTAGGCTGGAGCCAATTGGAGTTTTAGGGGCCACAAAGTATGCCTTAAAGCTTTGTCTCCTCTTTATAAGGGCGGGTAACATATGCCCCAAATGAAAGATTCTGTCAACATGAAAGAATTCTCTTATTACTCAACAATTTCAACTCACATATGTATGCCATGTAATACAATAATATCTTTTTACCTCTGTGTTTATTCAAATGCAAAAAAAAAAAAACGAACCGAATGATCTAAGACTAAAGCAAAATATGTAAATCAGTAGGGAAATGGAAAAGCAGGAAAAGGGAGGAGAAGTCAACTTTAAACTAATGCACTTTGATTTTATTTCAAATAGGTCCTGTACTTTCCCAGTACAGATGTAATTTTACCTCTATTTGGAAATGCATGAGCAGAACTCTTCAGATTTCAAGCCATTTGCAATACTTGCTGAACTCCCATACTTGTAGCACTTTAGATTAGCCATCGTAGTTATGAAATGAAGAGTCCTTTTGGCATACAGCAGGGGGAGATGCAATAATTCTCAGTTTCATTGTTCCAAAATAAGTGCAGCACGACCTTATTAAAATGGAAATCCTGTTTTGAAGTCCTTCATGTTCAAAATCTGCTAAACTTCTGAAATAGATGCATAGAATTTCTATTGCAGGCCCGTGTTCTCAGATCCTTCTGACACTTTGCAGACCTGACTTTCTGCTGATTGCGGAGCTCCTGCCCGTGAACATACATACATACATACATAAACATCTTGTTGGTTACATTTCATGTCAAAGGACCCCCGTCTTGTTCTCATTAACCATTATACTATCAATCCAATTAATCTTGGGCTCAGGTTAGATTGCATTGTATTTATTTTCTTCTGCTCAGTATCTGTTTTCAAGGTCCCGTGTCTCAGAGGACTTGTTTGGCCAGATTTCCTGTGCTGCAGAGGAACCTAACAAAGGATTATCTACTCATCTATTCTGTTATTGTTTTATTTCATGTGCCTGCATGAATTTACATACTTAGACATTTAGCATATCAACTGAATTGTGTATAAATCTGCTCTTTCATACCCTTTGTCTTCCTGAATGCTCGTCTTTAAAAACTTTAAGAAAAAATATGTTTAAAAAATTGACAATTTATTCATGTTATTTATTTATTAATTTTTATTATTATGATAAGTAGTTATATTTATATCATAACATTCTTACAATTGAGCAAATGAACCTGGCAAGGAAGCACGTTAAAGGGATTTTCCTAGAATAAAAAATATGTCAAAAATTATTTAGATATTATGACATACATGAAAGGTATCCCCGAAAATACACCCTACCCCGAAAATAAGCCCTAGCTGGATTATCGGGGTGGGCTGCAATATAAGCCCTACCCCGAAAATAAGACCTAGGTTGGTGGTCTTCAACCTGCGGACCTCCAGATGTTGCAAAACTACAACTCCCAGCATGCCCGGACAGCCAACGGCTGTCCGGGCATGCTGGGAGTTGTAGTTTTGCAACATCTGGAGGTCCGCAGGTTGAAGACCACTGACCTAGGCAATGCCCGGGCTGCAAATATTAAAAAACAAACTTTAACTTACCGTACCTTCGTCCTCCGTTCCCCCGTTGGGACGTCTCAGAGCCTTCAGCCTATCACCGGCCGCAGCGATGTCCCACCTCGGCCGATGATAGGCTGAGCGCATTGTCATGTGAGGAGCCGGCCGGCTTCTTACATGACAGTGGGCTCAGCCTATCATCGGCCAAGGCGGGACATCGCTGCGGCCGGTGATAGGCTGAAGGCTCTGTGACGTTCCCATCCCCAGGAAGCAGCAAGAACAGCGGAGGGACCATGAGGCCGGTTCCTTAGCAACGGAGGACGAAGGTAGAGTTAAAAATTTTTTTTTAATATTTGCAGTAGTGATAATTATTTGGCAGGGGGGGAGAGAAGCTGTGCTCGCGGGTGACATACAATTAGTCTCCCGATGTGGGGGGCAGCGCTGGGCTGATAAACCGGTGGCGGGGGACGTTGGGGGGGGGGCAGAGCTGCACCCATCACATGATGGTAAATATTGTTAAATGTTGTTCCGTACGTTGTACCGTAAATAAATAAGCCCTACCCTGAAAATAAGCCCTAGTGGGTTTTTTGTGACTAAAATTAATATAAGACCCGGTCTTATTTTCGGAGAAACACAGTAACTTTATGCATGGGGAAAAATTGCAGGGTTACTTCTAAGGCTGCATTTACACTACTTTTATTCTGTTCATTGTAGGTATACATGTGATCGACTGTGCTAAAAAATCTAATATGTACAAAAATAAACTAGTATGTACAGGAAGTGGCCCAAATGTAGTCACTATTCAGCTACACTTGGGCCATTAAGCCAAATGGGTTCGTTACTAGTATGCCTTGGTATACATTGGCATGCTTTCTTGACAGGATGCAGACATTTACCAATAACATACTTGTGATAACAATGCAAATGCAGCACAACTACTGAGATGACTGTGGATTGGCTCTCTATTTCCTCCACAGTCCTGTGTTGGGAGATCACAAGGGACTGAGAAGATATTTTATGAAGTACAATAATCCACCTATTCAGTACTTTGCTGCAGCTCTAAAACTGTAACATGCGAGAAGCTGTAATTATAAGATGACATTTACTTTAGCCAAGTGCATATGCCTATGGATGGTAGCATTTAAAAATGACCTGTGGCCAGTTTGAAAAAATATATATATTTTTTTGTTTCTAATCCTCTTTTCAAATGAGATATATTTTGGGGAGGAGGGGTGAGGGGCAGGGGCATAGCTATAGCATAGCTATAGAGGTAGCAAAGGCCCTGATACCTAAGGGGGGCCCAAAGCACATCTGCCCCATAAGAGACCAGTATTAAAATTGGCATATGGGGCCCTGTTTTAGATTTTGCATCGGGGCCCAGAAGCTTCAAGCTACGTCTAGTTCCCCATCCCTTCTTACAATAGTGTCTCCAGTGGGGAAATCCAATCTGTGGAGAGGAGTTTTATGGATCTGTGAGAGAACATGCCCACTGCAGAAAATCTACAGCATTCCTGTAGATAAATCCATGTGAATTTGCTGAAGTTGTTGTTAATTATACTAATACTCTTTAATCCTGTAAGTTAAAGAAAGTAATGTACTGTATATCCACAACAATATTCTGGATGTCTGGTTGATGGAAAAAAAATCCACAAAAAGGCTGCTGATTTTAAGGGAACCTTTCATCACTTTCATGCTGCCTGGCCTTAACCATGAGTCTTTGGTCCCTTCCTGCATTACCAGGCTTAATTGAGAGATCTCTTCCTGTTTGCTTATAGAGAGATCTATCAATCAATGCCAGAGAGGCAAGAAGAAATCACCAGGGACCACCTCAATTACTGGTTTTCAGGCAGCATTAAAGTAATGAGGAGTTCTGGGCAATTTCTGCTGGAGACTTATTCTGCAGAATGTGATTTTTTTTTATATCTCATGCTATGCTATGCTCTTCTAAGTGTTGCTGATTTTTTGCACATAAATTCTGTGTGGAATCTCTATAGCAAATGTGGCATGCGTGAAACTGGCCTAATATTTTTAATGGGGTCTTTTGTGATTTTTTTTTTATTTGACTGTGCTACAGGGGCTGTGAAGTAGTTCATAATATAGTGTCTGTGCCTGTGTTTGATGTATGGTCTCACAATTCTTGTGTGATATTTGCCATAATGTTTATTTTTAATAGCATACAAAATTTGTGTTGTCTCATATTTTTCCAGGTTGCAGTGGGACCCGAGACATTACATCAATAGTCAGGTGTTGAAAGGGAGTATGTCTGCTTCAATGGTTGGAGCGACCACTGGGGAGGAGAGGAGATCATTCTACACAGGGCTGCAGGGAATTGTCCCAGGTGTGCTGCAATGGGTGGGGTGGTTAATGTGTGGGAGGGAAAAAGTGACCTCACACTTACAAACAAGTTATCATGAGACTTGTAGTTGGAGGAACTCCAATAGGAAGTAGCTATTTCACAAAATGAAATCAGCAGATTTATGGTGGACTCACAACACAGCCATTTAGCCACAAGACAAGCATGGATCCTTCCTAACCATGTCCATTACTAACTGGCACATAAGTACTAAAATCACCTTATAGTGGTTAACCCCTTTAAACTATTTTCTAATCAGTCATAGAATTGTGTAATGGGACACCAAGAATTGAACAGTTCAACACAATACAGCTTTGCTGCATATCTATTAGAGTATGTATTGAATAATCCAATGGTTATAATGTGACAGATGGGCATATTGTAATCAATATGGATAAAAATGGGGCACTTTTTTTTGCATAAATAAGCCTTTGACATTTCCCCTGGCAGTGTCATCCTCTTAGTGGTGACAGTAAATAAATACTTATAGGTTTATATTACACCTCTGCCCTTGTCCACCTCCTGTATTTCTTTTTTATGCTACTATAATAAAATGTAGAATCAAAGTACAAGCAGAGCATTGTTCTATGTCAGATCTCATAGTGAATGTTTTAGAACTGGATCAGTAACACTGTACAGGACTGCAGGTCAGTAGGGAATATAATCCATAATCACACAAGCCCAGGTGCTTGGCTTAATGGCAACCATAAGCTGTGGTATGCAGTTGCTGGGTGTTTAGAATGGATGTTTTAAAGTGGCATGTCTGTTTCTCCAGCCATATGACCTATATGCAGATGTTATATAATTAGTTGATATAATTAAGTATGTGCTGAAATTCTATACTATGTGCTCTGTTTAGAGGAGAATTAAACTGTGCAAACTACAGTGCATGCTTTCAAATCCATTCTTAACACATTGCAGTTGGATGCGGGGAGAGTGATAAGGGTAATAAAATAATGCAGTCAAGATACATTTATGACGTGTTAGAGTAACATAACTATGTACTGCATGTCTCCATTTTCATGTTATGTCTACTTTCTACCGTCTACATTCATCTAGAGTTTTCTCCATTTACTTGATTTACTTACATGTTAGGCTAGCGTCATTGTGACTGCACATTTCAGCAAAGGTTGTCATGACCAACAAATACAACTCAACTCATATTTTCCCGCCTAATAATCCTTGTTTTAATGTCTATTGGACAGCTCTGCATGTTTCCACAGGTGTTTGCCCATGTGAATATATGTAATCTGTGCCCCCCGAAATAAAAGGACTACATTTTAAAAATAAGGGTTTTATTATGTTTATGTGATAATCTTTAAAGTGTACCTGTCATTTCAGGTGACTTTTCTGGATTAGTTGCCCTGTGTGTGTACATGAGGAGCAGCATTATTTCTGCAATTATATAACTTGGAATATGGAATATTTAAGCAAATTTCTGCAATTCAGGCTTCCTCTATAATTTGCAGTTCTCCCAGATCTGGTGGGTTTATCCTAATATCTATGGGTGTCTGCCATACACTGAACACACAGAGGAAGGGAGCCTGCACAGTCTAAAAAGCAGCTGTGCAGTCTAAATTGTGTATAAATCTCTTAGGTGAGACATCTTACAAAGCTGTCTGTGCTTTCTCTGACATCTCTCTGCAGCCTATGTTCATAGGGAATTTCCCTCCGATCTCCCTTCATCCTCCTTCATAGACTTGTATTGCTCATCTTGCAGACACAAGACAAAGCAGAGGGTGAAAGCAGCACCAAGTAACTCCAACAACTCAGATGTCACTGGAAACATTAATGAGGACCTGCACTGCTTGACATCAAAAGCCAGTGGGCGGTCATTAAGTGTTGAGGGGAGTAAAGTTTCTCCTTGAGGAGAGCACCAAAAGTCATAGCAAAGGGAGGTAGCTTTTCTTTGATGAAGTAACCCAGTAACTGTTCGTATGGTCTTTATTTCCAGATAATATAGGCAGTGGCGTCGCTAGGGGGGGGGCAGAGGGGGCCATGCCCCCCCCTAGATCAGGCCGTGCCCCCCCTTGTGCCCCCCCAATTTAAAATAAACAAAGTCAGGGGTCGGCAACCACTCATGGCACGCGGGGCTCCGGGCAGAGAGGTGCTCACTCCGCTAATGGGGATCCGGGACAATCCCCTGGCGAGCGAGCGCCGCTTTCAGCTGTGTACACACGCACACAGCTAAGCCTCCTCTCAGTGTGAGCCGCAGGACCGGCCGCTTCACTGAGAGGAGACCTGTGAACTCTGCCCCCACGCAGTGCAGGCGCCGATGATGTCACTCATCGGCGCCTGCACTATAGCGGGAGAAGAACGCAGCCCCCTGTGCTGCTGAGGAGAGCCTGGGTATAGGTGAGTAAAAGTGTATTTTTAATTTTTTTATCATTCTGGCATAAGCTGGAGGGGGGAGGGGGGCAATGATGTGGAGGAGATGGGGGGGGGGGCAATGATGTGGAGGAGATGGGGGGGCAATGATGTGGAGGAGATGGGGGGGCAATCATGTGGAGGATATGGGAGGGGGCAATGATGTGGAGGAGATGGGGGGCAATGATGTGGAGGAGATGGGGGGCAATGATGTGGAGGAGGTGAGGGGGGGTGATGATGTGGAGGGGTGAGGGGGGTGTGCAGGTGAGGGGGGGTGATGATGTGGAGGAGATGAGAGGGGGGTGAAGATGTGGAGGGGGTGTGGGCAGGTGAGAGGGGGGTGATGATGTGGAGGGGTGAGGGGGGTGTGTGCAGGTGAGGGGGGGTGATGATGTGGAGGAGATGAGAGGGGGGTGAAGATGTGGAGGGGGTGTGGGCAGGTGAGAGGGGGGTGATGATGTGGAGGAGATGAGAGGGGGCAATGATGTGGAGGAGGTGAGGGGGGGTTGATGATGTGGAGGAGGTGTGCAGGTGAGAGGGGGGTGATGATGTGGAGGAGATGAGAGGGGGCAATGATGTGGAGGAGGTGAGGGGGGGTTGATGATGTGGAGGAGGTGAGGGGGGTGTGCAGGTGAGAGGGGGGTGATGAAGTGGAGGAGGTGAGGGGGTGATGATGTGGAGGAGGTGAGGGGGGTGTGTGCAGGTGAGAGGGGGTGATGATGTGGAGGAGGAGAGGGGGGTGATGATGTGGAGGAGGAGAGGGGGGTGATGATGTGGAGGAGGAGAGGGGGGTGATGATGTGGAGGAGGAGAGGGGGACGATGATGTGGAGGAGGAGAGGGGGGCGATGATGTGGAGGAGGAGAGGGGGGCAATGGTGTGGAGGAGGTGAGGGGGCGATGATGTGGAGGAGGAGAGGGGAGCGATGATGTGGAGGAGGAGAGGGGGGCGATGATGTGGAGGAGGAGAGGGGGGCGATGATGTGGAGGAGGAGAGGGGGACGATGATGTGGAGGAGGTGAGGGGGGTTGTGTGCAGGTGAGAGGGGGGTGATGATGTGGAGGAGGAGAGGGGGGTGATGATGTGGAGGAGGAGAGGGGGGTTGTGTGCAGGTGAGAGGGGGGTGATGATGTGGAGGAGGAGAGGGGGGTGATGATGTGGAGGAGGAGAGGGGGGTGTAGGTGAGAGGGGGGTGATGATGTGGAGGAGGAGAGGGGGGTGATGATGTGGAGGAGGTGAGGGGGGTGTAGGTGAGAGGGGGGTGATGATGTGAAGGAGCACTGGCTACTTCCCTACCTGGCAACCTACCTAGTTACCTGCCTGGCTATTTCCCTACCTTGAAACCTACCTAATTACCTGCATGGCTACTTCCCTACCTGGCTTCAAACCTTATTAATGGCTACCTACCCACCTACTTAGCCTCCTGGTTACTTACCTACATAGCTACTTACCTACATAGCAACCTAATTACCTAGCTAGCTACCCAGCTACCTACCTACATACATAGCTACCCACTTACCTACCTGGCTACCTACTTAGCTACCTTGCTACTGTTACGCCTAGCGCTCCGGGTCCCCGCTCCTCCCCGGAGCGCTCACGGCGCCTTTCTCCCTGCAGCTCCCCGGTCAGCGCTGACCGGGAGCGCTGCCCTGTCATGGCCGTTGGGGATGCGATTCGCACAGCGGGACGCGCCCGCTCGCGAATCGCATCCCAGGTCACTTACCCGTTCCCGTCTCCTGCGGTCATGTGCTGGCGCGCGCGGCTCCGCTCTCTAGGGCGCGCGCGCGCCAGCTCCCTGAGACTTAAAGGGCCAGTGCACCAATGATTGGTGCCTGGCCCAATTAGCTTAATTGGTTCCCATCTGTTTCCTGGCTATATCTAGTCTCCTATTAGTGTGATCACCTGTGCACTTCCCTATATTACCTCACTTCCCCTGCACTCCCTTGCCGGATCTTGTTGCCCTAGAGCCTAGTGAAAGCGTTTTTGTGTGTTTATACCCTGTGTACCAGAACTTTGCTATCTCCCCTGACTACGAACCTTGCCGCCTGCCCCCGACCTTCTGCTACGTCCGACTTTGCTTCTGCCTACTCCCTTGTACCGCGCCTATCTTCAGCAGCCAGAGAGGTGAGCCGTTGCTAGTGGATACGACCTGGTCACTACCGCCGCAGCAAGACCATCCCGCTTTGCGGCGGGCTCTGGTGAAAACCTGTAGTGTCTTAGAACCGGTCCACTAGCACGGTCCTCGCTATCCCTCTCTGGCACAGAGGATCCACCTCCTGCCAGCCGGCATCGTGGCAGTAGATCCGGCCATGGATCCCGCTGAAGTTCCTCTGCCTGTTGTCGCCGACCTCCCCACACTGGTCGCCCAGCAAGCCCGACAGATCGCCCAACAAGATCACCAGCTGTCGTACTTGACCACCATGACTCAGCAACTCCAGTCGCAGCTACAGCAGATTCAGTCTCAGCTACAGCAGCAGCAACCATCTCCTCCGCCAGCTCCTGCACCTCTTCCGCAGCGAGTGGCCACTCCTAGCCTCCGCCTGTCTTTGCCGGACAAATTTAATGGGGACTCTAAGTTTTGCCGTGGCTTTCTTTCCCAATGTTCTCTGCACTTGGAGATGATGTCGGATCAGTTTCCTACTGAAAGGTCTAAGGTGGCTTTCGTAGTCAGCCTTCTGTCTGGAAAAGCCCTGTCATGGGCCACACCGCTCTGGGACCGTGATGACCCCGTCACTGCCTCTGTACACTCCTTCTTCTCGGAAATTCGAAGTGTCTTTGAGGAACCTGCCCGAGCCTCTTCTGCTGAGACTGCCCTGCTGAACCTGGTCCAGGGTAATTCCTCCGTTGGCGAGTACGCCATACAATTCCGTACACTTGCTTCTGAACTTTCCTGGAATAATGAGGCTCTCTGCGCGACCTTTAAAAAAGGCCTATCCAGCAACATTAAAGATGTTCTGGCCGCACGAGAGACTCCTGCTAGCCTGCATGAACTCATTCATCTAGCCACTCGCATTGACATGCGTTTTTCTGAGAGGCATCAAGAGCTCCGCCAGGAAAAAGACTTAGATCTCTGGCCACCTCTCCCACAGTCTCCACTGCAATCTGCGCCTAGGCCTCCCGCCGAGGAGGCCATGCAAGTGGATCGGTCTCGCCTGACCCTGGAAGAGAGGAATCGCCGTAAGGAAGAGAATCTTTGTTTGTACTGTGCCAGTACTGAACATTTTCTGGTGGATTGCCCAATCCGTCCTCCACGTCTGGGAAACGCACGCTCACACTCAGCTCTCGTGGGTGTGGCGTCTCTTGATGCCAAGTCGGCTTCTCCACGTCTCACGGTACCTGTTCGGATTTCCACTTCAGCCAGCTCTCCCCTCTCAGCCGTGGCCTGTCTGGACTCTGGAGCTTCTGGGAATTTTATTCGGGAGTCCTTTGTGAATAAATTCCATATTCCGGTGACCCGTCTTGTCAAGCCACTCCGCATCTCCGCGGTCAACGGAGCCAGGTTGGACTGTACCATACGTTTCCGCACGGAGCCCCTTCTTATGAGCATCGGATCTCATCACGAGAGGATTGAACTTTTGGTCCTCCCCAATTGCACCTCGGAAATTCTCCTTGGACTTCCCTGGCTTCAACTTCATTCCCCAACCCTGGATTGGTCCACTGGGGAGATCAAGAGTTGGGGGTCCTCTTGTGCCAAGAACTGTCTAAAACCGGTTCCCAGTAACCCTTGCCGTAACTCTGTGGTTCCTCCTGTATCCGGTCCCCCTAAGGTCATTAAGGACTCTGCCTGCCACAGGAAATGCCCCTCCCCCCCTCCCAGGCAAGCTTCTGTGTCCCCTCATGGCCCTCGTCCTGGTGTCACACTGCCCCGTGCCAGGTCTCGCCCTCTGCCCTCTCTCCCCATTCCTACTCCTGCGGTTCTGCCTGCCGTTGAGGAATCCCTCCTTCCTTTCCCGGTGTCCTCATCCCAGGGGAGGCAGTTACCCGATAAAGAGAAGGGGAGACCTAAGGGGGGGGGTACTGTTACGCCTAGCGCTCCGGGTCCCCGCTCCTCCCCGGAGCGCTCACGGCGCCTTTCTCCCTGCAGCTCCCCGGTCAGCGCTGACCGGGAGCGCTGCCCTGTCATGGCCGTTGGGGATGCGATTCGCACAGCGGGACGCGCCCGCTCGCGAATCGCATCCCAGGTCACTTACCCGTTCCCGTCTCCTGCGGTCATGTGCTGGCGCGCGCGGCTCCGCTCTCTAGGGCGCGCGCGCGCCAGCTCCCTGAGACTTAAAGGGCCAGTGCACCAATGATTGGTGCCTGGCCCAATTAGCTTAATTGGTTCCCATCTGTTTCCTGGCTATATCTAGTCTCCTATTAGTGTGATCACCTGTGCACTTCCCTATATTACCTCACTTCCCCTGCACTCCCTTGCCGGATCTTGTTGCCCTAGAGCCTAGTGAAAGCGTTTTTGTGTGTTTATACCCTGTGTACCAGAACTTTGCTATCTCCCCTGACTACGAACCTTGCCGCCTGCCCCCGACCTTCTGCTACGTCCGACTTTGCTTCTGCCTACTCCCTTGTACCGCGCCTATCTTCAGCAGCCAGAGAGGTGAGCCGTTGCTAGTGGATACGACCTGGTCACTACCGCCGCAGCAAGACCATCCCGCTTTGCGGCGGGCTCTGGTGAAAACCTGTAGTGTCTTAGAACCGGTCCACTAGCACGGTCCTCGCTATCCCTCTCTGGCACAGAGGATCCACCTCCTGCCAGCCGGCATCGTGACAGCTACCTACCTATGAACCTCCATATCTACATCGCTACCTATCTACCTAATTGGCTTCCTACCAACCTAGCTAGCCACCTATATCCAAGGACAATCTCAGCACACCAAAGTATAAAGTGCAGTTCAGTGGAGTTTATTCCATTCTAAACAGAGTTACAGAGCAGGCTACGGTTCGTCGCTTCTAGTGCTTGGCAAAGGTGAAGACAGGTCGCTGAAACGTTGCTTGCTCTGTAACACTGTTTGGAATGGAATAAACTCCACTGAATTCTGCACTTCTGGAGTGGGCACTGGAAAAAATGCAGAAACTAAGATGTTTGTCTTGCAGATGCTGCAGTGATGGGTTTTGGCTGGAAGAAGTCGTCATGGCGGTCTGAGCCAGATGGGGAACAGAAGGAAAGAGGATGACGCCGACCATAAAAGATGTGAATTGTGAGTCAGTTAATGTAACTGTATGTATATTATTGCGCAACACGACTGGGGTCTGTATTATGCAGGGGGATGGGGTCTACTATGCAGGGATCTGATTCTGGGGTCTGTATTATAGTGGGGTGTGTTTATGGGGTCTGTTTTATGGTAAGTGGTGATGATTCAGGGGTCTGTATTGTGGTAAGGTAAGGTAAATTAAACATGTTCTGCATGGTGTGTGTGTGTGTGTATATATGTGTGTATATATATGTGTGTGTATATATATATATATATATATATATATATATATATATATATATATATATACACACACACAAACACACACATTTTAAAATTGCCCCCCCCCACTTTTGTCACTGGCCCCCCATGTGCCCCCCCTAAATATGAATGCTGGAGACGCCACTGAATATAGGCCTACCAGGTGGTTTCTATCAGTTTGTAGTGATTTTTGGCAACACATATAGGTTGGAATGGTTAACCTTCAGAAAGTTGTGTTTTCTTTTTTATTGATAACTAGCTGAGTACCCGGTGCTGCCCGATTTTTACTTCCTTATCCTTGTCAGGGAAAGGCAACAAAGGAGGAAGCTTTTGTCCTCATATCCCATTCCAAAATCCTGACCCCATATCCCCTCATCATATCCCAACCCCTAATCCCCTCCTCATATTCCGACCTCATATCCTGTCCTCATATCCCATCCTCATATCCCGTCCTCATATCCAGTCCTCATATATTGACCTCCTATCCTGTCCTCATATTTTGTTCTCATATCTTGTCCCAAAATCCTGACCCCATATCCCCTCCTCATATCCCTACCTCAAATCCCCTCCTCATATTCCGACCTCATATCCTGTCCTCATATTTTGTTCTCATGTCCCGTCCTCATATCCCATCCTCATATCCCGTCCTTGTATTCCGTACTCACATCGAGTCCTCATATCCCGTCCTCATATCTCGACCTCCTATCCTGTTCTCATATTTTGTTCTCATATCTTGTCCCAAAATCCTGACCCCATATCCCCTCCTCATATCCCTACCCCAAATCCCCTCCTCATATTCCGACCTCATATCCTGTCCTCATATTTTGTTCTCATCTTCCGTCCTCATATCCCTTCCTCATATCCCGACCTCATATCCTGACCTCATATTCCGTCCTCTTATCCCATCCTCATATCCAGTCCTCATATCCCGTCCTCATATCCCATCCTCATATTTTGTTCTCATATCCCGTCCCAAAATCCTGACCCCATATCCCCTCCTCATATCCCAACCCCAAATCCCCTCCTTATATTCCAACCTTATATCCTGTCCTCATATTTTGTTCTCATATCCCATCCTCATATCCTGTCCCCATATCCCGACCCCATATCTCGACCCCATATCCCGTCCCCATATCACGTCCCCATATCCTGTCCCCATATCCCGACCTTATGTCCCGACCCCATATCCCGTCCTCATATCCCAACCCCATATGCCGTCCTCATATCCCGTCCCCATAGCTAATCCTCATTTCTAATCATCATGTCCCGTCCTCAGGTGGGGCTGTGTTGTGGTAAAGATATTGTAAGCTGAAAATAAAAGGGTGTGGCTTAAAAGGTGGGCGTGTCTTTGTGAGATGGGGTGTGGCTTACCAGCCGGACTGACACATTCACCAGGTGATACAGAGCGGAGCTTGTGGAGTAAGGCACCAGAAGTCCAATATACTTGCATGGGACTTGAAACAAAAACCCCATCCTTTACATATGGGGGCAGGTTAGGGGTTAATTTAACTATTATATATTTTTATTTGACATATAAGTAATATGTGACCAAGCAGTATCAAAATATCTCCAGCTGTTTGGAAATTATGCAGTAACATAAATTTCCCATAGACTTGTATGGGACTTTAAATAAACACCCCAACCCTGGCAAATGGGGGTGGGTAAGGGTTAAATTACTGATCCTTTGTTTGTTGTTGACATATAAGTAACATGTGTGCCAAGTTTCATGTTAATATCTTTAGCGGTTTGGACGTGATGCTGGAACATACACAAACACACATACATACACACATAAATTGGCCCTCATTTACTAAGAGTGGAGAGTCGGGTATAGATTTGTAATTGCTTTTTATTGAAAATCATAAAAAGTGGCAATACATGGTAGCAATATGCGTTTCTGAGGGGCTCCCTCCTTCCTCAGATCTGAGTTACAGTGTGTGGATACAGTACTTTATATATACATATTTCCATGAATACATTAACCCATTAAACATTTGAAGTTTGCCTGGTCTGAATGCCATTGGAGGCTGAGTATGATGTCAGCCTACAGGGTCTATTGGTGGTGTATAGGAATGCATGGGCTAGATCTATAACATTGTGATTTTTTTTGCCCACTGAAATCAATGGTCCCATTGTGGCCGATGGAGATATTGCGGCACATGGGATAGAAAGCTAAACAGCAGGGTCCTGGTAGTAATGTGGATTGGAGAAACTCGTGTGGGTTCAATTCCTGGGTTGATATACAGTGTTGGGATTATACATTAATTAGGATAGACATGATTTTTTGAACCATGGGGACTAGGTCAATTAGATACCACACATTACCTCCTGTTTCAATTAACCTAGTTGCCCATTTATGGTATCTAATTGACCTAGTTCCCACGGTTCAAACACTTTCTTAACTATCAATAGAGATGTCGCGAATTGTTCGCCGGCGAACAGTTCCTGGCGAATTTAGCATGTTCGCGTTCGCGTCGCTGGGCGAACATATGTGAAGTTCGATCCGCCCCCTATACTTTAACATTGCAGTAAACTTTGACCCTGTGAGTCAGAGTCAGCAGACACATTACAGCCAATCAGCATTAGTTCCTCCCTTCCAGACCCTCCTACCTCTTGCACGGACGCCATTTTAGCCTCATTCAGCATGCTGCAGGCTTAGGAAGTGGAGGGTCAGAGAAGCTGCTCCTGCTGTATAGGGAAAGCGATAGCTAGGTTGCTGCTAGGTGGTGTATTCAGGGTCCAGTTTACTTCTAAAGCACTAGTCTAACATCTGCTTTAAGGACAGCACCCAAAAAAGCCCTTTTTAGGGCTGAAATATATCAGTCCGTGTGTCATGCAACAGTTGGAGGCACCCTGGTTGGGAGGGAATCGCTGGTTAAAAGGGGTACTCCAGAATCAAACTTAAGTTCCTTCAAGCAACTAACTACTACAGTATTCAAAGGGCTGAAAGATATCAGTCCGTGTGTCTTGCAACAGCTGGAGGCACCCTGGTTGGGAGGGAACCGCTGGTTAAAAGGGGTACTCATGTATAAAACTTAAGTTCCTTCAAGCAACTAACTACTACAGTATTCAAAGGGCTGAAAGATATCAGTCCGTGTGTTTTGCAACAGCTGGAGGCACCCTGGTTGGGGACCACTGCATAAAAGGGGAACTCCGCTGGCAAGCTTTTTTTCTTTAACCCCTTAAGGACCAGGGACGTACCGGTACGTCCTTGGTCCTGCTCTCCTGATATAATGCGGGGTTACACAGTAACCCCGCGTCATATCACGGCGGGCCCGGCGTCATAGTGAAGCCGAGACCCGCCTCTAAAAGCGTGCAGCGCCGATCGCGGCGCCACGCGCTATTAACCCTTTAGCCGCGCGCTCAGAGCTGAGCCGCGCGGCTAAAAGTGAAAGTGAAAGTTGCCGGCTAGCTCAGTCGGGCTGTTCGGGATAGCCGCGGCTAATTGCGGCATCCCGAACAGCTGACAGGACAGCGGGTGGGCTCCTACCTGCCTACTCACTGTCCGATTGCCGAATGACTGCTCACTGCCTGAGATCATGCGGCAGAATCGTTGATCACTGGTTTCTTATGAGAAACCAGTGATCAATGATGAAGATCAGTGTGTGCAGTGTTATAGGTCCCTATGGGACCTATAACACTGCAAAAAAAAAGTGAAAAAAAAAAGTGAATAAAGATCATTTAACCCCTCCCCTATTAAAAGTTTGAATCACCCCCCTTTTCCAAAAAAAAAAAAAAAACACAGTGTAAATAAAAATAAACATATATGGTATCACTGCATGTGGAAATGTCCGAATTATAAAAATATATCATTAATTAAACCGCTCGGTCAATGGCGTGCGCGCAAAAAAATTCCAAAGTCCAAAATAGTGCATTTTTGGTCTTTTTTTATATCATTTAAAAATGACTAAAAAGCGATCAATAAGTCTTATCAAGGGAAAAATGGCACCGTTAAAAACTTCAGATCACGGCGCAAAAAATGAGTCCTCATACCGCCCCATACACGGAAAAATAAAAAAGTTTTAGGGGTCAGAATATGACAATTTTAAACGTATTAATTTTCCTGCATGTAGTTATGATTTTTTCCAGAAGTCCGTCAAAATCAAACCTTTATAAGTAGGGTATCATTTTAATCGTATGGACCTACAGAATAAAGATAAGGTGTCATTTTTAACGAAAAATGTACTACGTAGAAACGGAAGCCCCCAAAAATTACAAAACGGCATTTTTTTTTCAATTTTGTCACACAATGATATTTTTTTCCATTTCACCGTCGATTTTTGGGCAAAATGACTGATGTCATTACAAAGTAGAATTGGTGGCGCAAAAAATAAGCCATTATATGGATTTTTAGGTGCAAAATTGAAAGAGTTATGATTTTTAAAGGCAAGGAGCAAAAAACGAAAATGCAAAAACGGAAAAAACCCCGGTCCTTAAGGGGTTAAAGCAACTAACTACTACAGTATTAAAGGGCTGAAATATATCAGCCAGTGTGTTTTGCAACAGCTGGAGGCACCCTGGTTGGGGACCACTGCTTAAAAAGGGAACTCCGCTGGCAAGCTTTTTTGCTCATTGTCACCCTAGTGCAAATCACATTAGGTGTGACAGTTGTGCAAATTAAAAAAAAATACCTTATTTGGCTGTTAAAATCAGTCGTCACTGTCAGTTCACGTCACAGTTGCCATTTTGTTTGCCTGCAGGGCAAATTGTGTTACCCTAGTGCAAATCACATTAGGTGTGACAGTTGTGCAAATTAAAAAAAAAAATTACTTTTTTGGCTGTTAAATAAAATCAGTCGTCACTGTCAGTTCACGTCACAGTTGCCATTTTTTTTGCCTGCAGGGCAAATTGTGTCACCCTAGTGCAAATCACATTTGGCATGACACTTGTGCAAATTTAACCAAAAAAATGACAGGCAGAGGAAGGCCACCCCGCAGGGGCCGTCGTGGTGATGGGATTCCCTTTGGCCCAAGAATGGCCAGTGTTCAGAGGCCACGTACCCTGAACCCCCAAAGTTCTGAGGACTTAGTTGACTGGCTATCACAAGACACCCAATCTACTACAGCTTCCGCTCGGAACCTTGACGCACCGTCCTTCTCCTCCTCTAGCTTAGCTTCGGGCACCTCTCATGCTACCACTTGCCCGCCTGCCGCCACAACCAACACTAGCACCACAGCAGCTTTACTTGATCCGTCAGAGGAGTTATTTACACATCAGTTTGAAGACATGAGTGATGCGCAACAATTATTGCCAGATGATGTAGTTAACAGGGATATGACTCAGTCAGGCAGCATTACACACATGGACGTACAGTGTGATGATGATGTTGTACCCGCTGCTGCTTCCTTTCTTGAGGTGTCAGATAGCGGTGAAGGTGTTGATGATGACGATGTGTCCGTGGATGCCACGTGGGTGCCCGCTAGAAGAGAAGAAGAGGGGGAAATTTCAGATGGGGAGATAGAGAGGAGGAGAAGACGAGTTGGAAGCAGGGGGAGGTCGTCGCAAGGAGCTAGTGGCACAGTCAGACAGCATGCATCGGCACCCGGGGTCAGCCAGACGGGACGCCAATCAACGCATGCTGTTGCCACCACCAGAATGCCGTCATCGCAGAGCTCAGCTGTGTGGCATTTTTTTTGTGTGTCTGCCTCTGACAACAGCGAGGCCATTTGCAACCTGTGCCAGAAGAAACTTAGTCGTGGGAAGTCCAACACCCACCTAGGCACAACTGCTTTGCGAAGGCACATGATGTCACATTACAAACGCCTATGGGATCAACACGTCAGTACAAGCAGCACACAAAGTCAAAGCCGCCATCCTCCTCCTGGTCCAGCATCTTCAGCCAGGTCAACCACTGCTGCCCTCCTTGCCCCCTCTCAACCATCCGCCTCTCCGTCTCTCGCCTTGAGCAGTTCCTGCTCATCTGCCCACAGTCAGATGCCTGTCAAGGAGATGTTTGAGCGCAAGAAGACAATGTCTCAAAGACACCCCCTAGCCCGGCGTCTGACAGCTGGCTTGTCGGAACTGCTAGCCCACCAGCTTTTACCATACAAGCTGGAGGAGTCTGAGGCCTTTTAAATGTGTAGCCATTGGGACACCGCAGTGGAAGGTACCTGGGCAAAAATGTTTTGTACAAAAGGCAATCCCCAACCTTTACTCCATTGTGCAAAAGGAAATTATGGCATGTCTGGCACACAGTGTTGGGGCAAGGGTCCATCTGACCACTGATACCTGGTCTGCAAAGCATGGTCAGGGCAGGTATATCACCTACACTGAGCATTGGGTAAACCTGGTGACGGCTGCCAAGCATGGACTGCGTGGCTCTGCAGAGGAGTTGGTGACACCGCCACGACTTGCAGGCAGGCCTGCTGCCACCTCCTCTACTCCTCCTACTCCATCCTCTTCCATAACTTCCTCGGCCGAGTCCTCTTCCACTGCTGCGTCTTGCTCCACATCACCGACACCCCCCCCCCAGCTTCCCAGGTGCTATTCCACATCCCGGATACGGCAGTGTCACGCCATCTTGGGGTTGACTTGCCTCAAAGCGGAGAGTCACATCACACCACCGTCCTGCATTATAGAGTCTTCTGGACTTTATGATAATTTAAACTTGAATTTTCAAGAGTATTAACCATTACATAAAGGAACGCTTGTTGCGTGTGATTTTTTAACTTACATTTTCAAAAGTAAAATACAGAGAGGGAAGAACTCTGTTTCTTTATTTGATGAAAAATTTTATTTAGAAAATAATTTATTTGTCTGTTTCTCCATCCTGCATTATAGAGTCTTCTGGACTCTTGGATATGTGCTTGTTCTCATATTTCAGCCATGTGTACATGCCTAATTTTTCTGGTCTCCGGTGCTGCACTTTTTCTGCTGCTGCAATTTTTCTGGCTGCTGCTTTCATCTTGATTTGATGAAAAATTTTATTTTGAAAAGGATTTCTCTGTGATTTTCACCGTCCTGCACCATAGAGTCTTCTGGACTTTGGGATATTCGCTTGTTCTTATTTTTCAGCCATGTGTACATGCCTAATTTTTCTGGCCTCTGGTGCTGCACTTTTTCTGCTGCTGCAATTTTTCTGGCGGCTGCTTTCATCTTGATTTGGTGAAAAATTTTATTTTGAAAAGGATTTCTCTGTGATTTTCCCCGTCCTGCATCATAGAGTCTTACGGACTTTCTGATAATTTAAGGAACGCTTGTTGCGTGTGATTTTTAAACTTACATTTTCAAAAATGAAATACAGAGAGGGATGAACTCTGTTTCTTTATTTGATGAAAAATGTTATTTAGAAAATAATTTCTTTGTCTGTTTCTCTGTCCTGCATTATAGAGTCTTCTGGACTCTTGGATATGCGCTTGTTCTTATTTTTCAGCCATGTGTACATGCCTAAATTTTCTGGCCTCTGGTGCTGCACTTTTTATGCTGCTGCAATTTTTCTGGGAGCTGCTACAGCTGCGACTGCAACAATACCAAATTTTTGAGCCATGTGTACATGCCTAATTTTTCTGGTACTCTCTGCTGACATCTCTGTCCATTTTAGCAACCGTGCATATTAGATGCATGGTAAGGGTAGCATGGTGGCTCAGAGGTTAGCACTACTGACTTGCAGCGCTGGGGCCTTGGTTTCAAATCCCACTATGTGCTGCCTAAAGGGGGGCTCTAACTATGTGCTGCCTAAAGGGGGGGCTCTAACTATGTGCTGCCTAATATGGGGGAATCTATGTGCTGCCTAATGGGGGCTCTATGTGCTGCCTAATATGGGGGAATCTATGTGCTGCCTAAGGGGGGCTCTAACTATGTGCTGCCTAACATGGGGGGATCTAACTATGTGCTGCCTAATATGGGGGAATCTATGTGCTGTCTAAAGGGGGGATCTAACTATGTGGGGGCTAAAGCATGTTATTCCAAACCATTTAGGAATGTTAGGTGATTTATGCCCTTTATGGATTAAAACCAGACTCTGCATCATCTATGTAATTTTCCATGGGAGTTTTGCCATGGATCCCACTCCGGCACGCCACAGTCAAGGTGTTAGTCCCCTCGAAACAACTTTTAAATCACTATTGTGCACAAAAAAAGTCCCTGTGGGTTTTAAAATTTGCCTGCCCATTGAAGTCAATGGCGGTTCGCCGGTTCGCAAACTTTTGCGGAAGTTCGCAGACCGAAAATGTTATGTTCGTGACATCACTAACTATCAATTGACCCATATATGTCTATCCTAATTGAAGTAAAATCCCAACACATTATATCAACCCAGGAATTGAACCAACACCATGGTCTCTCATCCCCATTACTACCAGGACCCTGCTGTTTAGCTTTCTATCCCATTTGCCACAAGATCTCCATAGACCACAATGGGCCCATTGATTTCCCTGGGCAAAAAATCACAATGTTGTAGATCTAGCCTATTCATCCCTATACATCACCAATAGACCTTGGATGCTGATGTCATACTCAGCCCCCAATGGCATTCAGACCCGGCAAACTTCAAATGTTTAATGGGTTAATGTATTCATGGAAATATGCATATATAAAGTACTGCTTCCACACGCTGTAACTTGGACCTGAGGAAGGAGGGAGACACACATAGATAGATGAATTAAATGAGTATATATACATTTTTATTTTATTTTTTGGAATCACCATCATTACTGAAATGATAAACAACAGTTGAAAAAAAACAGTTGAAAAGACTTAAAAATGAAATTGTGCAAAAAGAAATAAAAAATTACAAGTAAGAATTGTTTGAAAAAGACAAGGCAGGCAAAGGAGCAAACAGCCAGAGAATTTACTATGCTTTCTGAAACTTTATACATGCTTTAAAGTGTTGGGTTTCCTTCCCAGATAATTCACATTAATTTCATAGAGGTTTTAGGAAAAGATGAGTGATTTTGGCTGAAAGGTAGGAAACACACCCCTTTTCCCGAAAACAATGCCAATTTTGATGCAAATTCTGTCAGGTTTTTTCTGTTGCACATTCGGTGGGTTTTTTTCTGTCACACGTTCCATGCAACAGAATTTAGGCGCAAAACCCGACAAAAATAGTTGGAATCATGTTAGTAAATGAAGGCCATTGAGTTTTATATATATATAGATTCCCTCATTCAAGGTTTAGTTCATCAACCAGTAAATTAATGGGTTCTCATCTAATTAAACATTGAGTCAACCTCAACTATGTTATCTTCCTCTTTTATAGTACATTTCCTCTTTTATTACTGGGTTTAATAATTATACCAAATTGCACATAAGGCAATGTGCTCAGGATGATTTCACTTTTCATGAGTATTATTGTCCAAATTTGTTATTTTCAAATCTCTCTCCATCCCCTCCATAAACAATATATCAATAGGAGTAAATATGAGGCATTGTATTACTCTTTAGTTACAGATATGTGACCCATGGCATATCAAATGAATCTCCATTATCATGTGATGAATTACCTCCATCAGCTAATTTCTGCAATGTAAATATTGTCACGATTTCCTCCAACCATAAGCTAAGTATATCTAGTCTAGGATAACATCATCCACATCATAAGTGTTGGCCTCTTCTGCATGAAATATATGATACAGAAAGATGTACCGTATATACTCGAGTATAAGCCGACCCGAGTATAAGCCGAGACCCCTAATTTCAACCCAAAATCCCAGGAAAAGTTATTGACTCGAGTATAAGCCTAGGGTGGGAAATACATCAAAAACATCCTCATCATCATCACCGCCTGTCATCATCCAGACCCTCATCATCATCACCTGTCATCATCCCACACCCCCCCCATCATCATCCCCTTGTCATCATCCCCACCCCCCTTCATCATCCCCTTGTCATCATCCCCACCACCCTTCATCATCATCCCACACACCCCCCTTCATCATCCCCACCCCCCTTCATCATCCCCTTGTCATCATCCCCTTGTAATCATCCCACAACCCCCCCCTTCATCATCCCCTTGTCATTATCCCACACACCCCCCTTCATCATCCCACACCCCCCCTTCATCATCCTCTTGTCATCATCCGCCCGCAGTGGTCTTCAACCTGCGGACCTCCAGAGGTTTCAAAACTACAACTCCCAGCAAGCCCGGGCAGCCATCGGCTGTCCGGGCTTGCTGGGAGTTGTAGTTTTGAAACCTCCGGAGGTCCGCAGGTTGAAGACCACTGCGGCCTTCGATATCATCCAGCCCCCTCTCCCCCCCTTTAGTTCTGTACAGTACTCACCTCCGCTCGGCGCTGGTCCGGTGCTGCAGGACTGTCTGGTGAGGAGGTCGTCCGGTGGGATAGTGGTTCCGGGCTGCTATCTTCACTGGGGGCGCCTCTTCTCCGCGCTTCGGGCCCGCAATAGAGGCGTTGGCTTGACGATGACGCAGAAGTACGTTGGCAATGAACGTACCTCTGCGTCGTTGTCAAGGCAACGTGACTATTCTGGGGCCGGGCCCGAAGCGCTTAGAAGAGGCCTCCCCGGTGAAGATAGCAGCCCGGAACCACTATCCCACCGGACGACCTCCTCACCGGACAGTCCTGCAGCATCGGACCAGCGCCGAGCGGAGGTGAGTACTGTACAGAACTAAAGGGGGGGAGAGGAAGCTGGATGATGTCGAAGGCCACAGTGGTCTTCAACCTGCGGACCTCCGGAGGTTTCAAAACTACAACTCCCAGCAAGCCCGGACAGCCGATGGCGGGTGGAGAGTTCACTCGAGTATAAGCCGAGGGGGGTGTTTTCAGCACGAAAAATCGTGCTGAAAAACTCGGCTTATACTCGAGTATATACGGTAAATCCTATAATCTCTCCTCAAGTATTTGCTTATTAAGAGGATCTGGATGAACTAATAGAATTATGTTATAACCTTTAAATGACTTATTTGGCCACCCAGGCCTATGAATTATTTCATGGATTTGAAACTATAAATAAATATCATTTTTAATTATCTTATTTTTATGGTTTCATATTTGACTTCATACCCACCTTTTTCAGGTTCACGCCCCTTCCATAGGCTTGCATTGAGGGGCAGAGCGTGACGTCACACGGGGGTGGAGGCGTGACGTCACACGCCGCCGGCCCCATAGTCGCCGGTAATAAGACCCGGAGCGAACATGCTCCGGGGACTGATTTTAAATGGGGTGCCTCGTGCAAGATCACGGGGGGTCTCCAGCGGCGGGACCCCCGTGATCAGGCATCTTATCCCCTATCCTTTGGAAAGGGGATAAGATGTCTAAGCACCGGAGTACCCCTTTAAGTGTTGAACACCATCATGTTTATTAACTGTATTCTTGACTAGTGATCTTGTCTGTCACTGAATGGCCTATTACATGGGGTGATTGAAGGCCAAACAGGCTGATATTTGTCCAGTGTGAAAGACCAAGCATTCAGGCAAAGAAAAAGCAAACACTTGTTCGTTGGTTGATCAATAAAAATGTCAAGCCCAAAAAATCATTGTTAGTCAGACACACACCCGCTAAAATAAGATATTTAGCTGGCAATTATATAAGTGAAAAACAGCAAAATTGATTTGCATTGAAAATGATTGGACCATCTAAAGTCCTTTTAACAAGTGTTAACATCTAAAGGACCCATAGACATACATAATGCAAATCTGAAGTTTTGATTTTGTGGTCAGGGAACTACCTTTTTTTTCTTCCATGCGCGTAGCTGCGAAGAGAGAGGTGCTGTTTGGTAACTATGAAACCAAGTATATCTAGCAATTGTCTGAGCTAGTGATTGTGTGTCTGTATACAAGAGTGTGACGTATACAAGTGAGTAAGTATAAAAGTGAAAGGAACTCAAAATTTAAGGGACTTTAAATTCAAGGAGTTTAATTGAAATATTAGATTTTTTTTTTTAACTGTTAATCCCCAAATCTACTATGGCCTCCATGTTGGAAAATGCAGTCCAGTGCACATCTTGCGCAATGTATGTAATCCTTGAACAGCAGTTTGGGGGTGCACATTGTTGTGCGAGATGTGTGCGAGTTGCTCATTTGGAAGCCCAGATCCTGGATCTAGAAGAGCAACTGGCAACACTGAGAACCATTGACAGCTTGGAGAGGAATCTCCTGCTCACTGAGCAAGTACTCTCTGGGGTAGAGGTGGGGGAGGATGGTGGGACTGAGGTGCAGGACAGTCAGGCAGCTAGCTGGGTTACAGTTAGAAAACAGGGTAGAGGGAAAAGCATCAGGGAGGCTAGTCCTGAACTGGCACACCCCAACAAGTTTGCCCGGTTGGCAGATGAGGGGTATGCCATTTCAGAGCTAGCAGTACTGCAGCAGGATACTGCCTCTGACTGCCAGGGGGGTGTCTGCTCCAGTAAGGAGGGAGGGAGGAGTGCAGGGCAGGCCAGACAGGTACTGGTAGTGGGGGACTCTATTATTAGGGGGACAGACAGGGCGATCTGTCACAAAGACTGGGATCGCCAAACTGTGTGTGTTGTCTTCTTGGCACTCGAGTTCGGCACATCACGGATCGGGTTGACAGGTTGCTGGGTGGGGCTGGAGAGGACCCAGCAGTCATGGTACATATTGGCACCAATGACAAAGTAAGAGGTAGGTGGAGTGTCCTTAAAAATGATTTCAGGGACTTAGGCTGCAAGCTTAAGGCAAGGACCTCCAAGGTAATATTTTCTGAAATATTACCTATACCACGAGCCACACCAGAGTGGCAGTGGAAGATCAGGGAGGTTAACAAGTGGCTCAGAAGCTGGTGTAGGAAGGAGGGGTTTGGGTTCATGGAGAACTGGGACAATTTTGCTGTTGGTTACCGGCTCTACCGTAGGGACGGGCTGCACCTCAATGGGGAGCTGTGCTTGGAGAGAAGATGGCTAGAAGGGTGGAGGAGTGTATAAACTAGGCACTGGGGGGGAGGGAACCCACAACGTAGAGGGGGAAGATAGTGTAGCTAGAGAGGGGGGACTTAGTAATATACCTGGGGATGGAGCGGAGGGGAGGGGTTAGAATAGTTAATAGGGATAGGCTTCATAGGAAGAAAAATCATACACCATTGAATTGCATGTTGGCAAATGCCAGGGGTCTGTCCAATAAAACTGACGAACTGGAGTGGTTGATGTCTGAAGAAAATTATGCAAAGGAATACAAGGCTTCAGAGGGAGCCCGGCTCCACGTCGCTGAACAACCACAACAGGTGAAGGATTAAAAGGATTTATTTGTCCAGAATGCAACGCGTTTCGCTGCGCATGCACAGCTTCATCAGGCAAATATGCAGCGAAACGTGTTGCATTCTGGACAAATAAATCCTTTTAATCCTTCACCTGTTGTGGTCGTTCAGCGCCGTGGAGCCGGGTTCCCTCTGAAGCCTTGTATTCCTTTGCCTGATATTTACCGGAGGGCAGCAGACGACCTAACCTATTTCTACACCTACATCATTGTTGTGTATGAAGTTGCACAACCACCCAGGGTGAGCATTTTATCTATATAATTACCTCACCATTGGATCGCAAACGTTACTACTCTATGGAGCCCCTGTTTTCCTTATTTGAAGAAAATTATGGCATAGTGGGTATAACACTTGGTTGGATGATAGCTGTGACTGGGCGTTCAACATGCAGGGTTATAGTCTATTCAGGAAGGATCAGACAAAACGGAAAGGGGGAGGGGTTTGTATTTATGTGAAATCGAGTCTGAAGGCCGCACTGCAGGAGGATATATGGGAGGAAAATGATAATGTGGAGTCATTATGGGTAGAAATATATGGAGTTAAAAATAAAAAAATGCTGGTAGGGGTTTCTTATAAGCCACCAAACATAATGGAAGAGCCAGAAGATCAATTACTGAAGCAAATAAACAAGGCAGCAAATCAAAATGAGGTGATAATAATGGGGGACTTTAACTATCCTGATATAAAGTGGGAGACTGAGTCCTGTGAATCTCATAGCTAAAGACAATTATCTGTCCCAAATGGTACAGGGCCTGACCAGAGGGGGCGCCCTACTAGACTTAACCAACAGATCTGATAGAGTAACTGATGTGCAAGGAGAAGGACACCTAGGAAATAGTGATCATAATCTAATACATTATAACTTGTTCTTCAATAAGTAATCTCTCGAGGGGCCACAAAAACAATGAACTTTAGGAAAGCAAAGTTCAATCACCTCAGAGAAGCCCTTAACAATATAAAATAGTATAATGTCCTCAAAAATATGAATACTGACACTAAATGGGAGACTTTTAGGAATATCTTAAATTCTCACTGTAAGATGTAAATACCCTATGGGAATAACAGGGTAAGAAACAAAACAAAACCAATATGGATGAATAAAAATGTCAAGGGGGCAATAAATGGCAAAAATAAAGCATTTAAACTACTAAAACAGTATGGCAATGAAGAACCATTAAAAAGCTATAAAGAAAAAGTTAAAATATGTAAAATACAGATAAAAGCTGCAAAAATAGAGACAGAAAGACTAATTGCCAAAGAAAGTAAAACTAACCCCAAAATGTTCTTTAACTATATAAAGAGCAAAAAGGTCAAAAATGAAAGTTTAGGCCCTTTAAAAAATGATGAGGAAGAAATTATAGACGGGGATCAGGAAAAAGCAAATATACTAAACAAATTCTTCTCCACTATGTTCACCGAGGAAAATGAAATGCCAGGTGAAATACAGCGAGATAAGGTAAACTGCCCAGTACAGGTTACCTGTCTAACCAGGGAAGAAGTACAGTGCCGCCTACAAAAAATCAAAATAGACAAATCACCAGGTCCAGATGGCATTCATTTCTACGGGAGGGGGCGTAATGGCCGCAACGCCCCCTCCCATAGACATGAATGGAGGGGGCGTGGCATGACATCACATCCCAGGGAGATCACGGGGGGTCCCAGCGGCGGGCAACCTGAGATCAGACATCTTATCCCCTATCCTTTTGACAGGGGATAAGATGTTTTTGCCTGGAATCCCCCTTTAAGTATTCCAATAGACAGACCTTTATTTTTAATATTCACGGACTCTATAGTAACAGGGACTGTTCCCCAGGACTGGCGCATGGCAAATGTGGTGCCAATGTTTAAAAAGGGGACAAAAGGTGACCCTGGGAATTACAGACCTGTTAGTTTAACCTCCGTTGTATGTAAATTGTTTGAGGGTTTTCTAAGAGATGCTATTTTGACATATGATAAAAATAAATGTAGGACACCATATCAGCATGGCTTTATGAGGGATCGGTCCTGTCAAACTAACCTGTTTAGCTTTTATGAGGAGGCAAGCTCCAGACTGGACCAGGGGGAATCGTGGATGTCGTATATATCTGGATTTTTCCAAAGCATTCGATACGGTGCCACATAAACGAGTGATGCTTAAAATGAGAAGGATTGGTCTGGGGGAAAATGTGTGTAAGTGGGTAAGTAACTGGCTCATTGATAGGAAACAGAGGGTGGTTATTAATGGTTCATATTCTGATTGGGTGACTGTTACTAGTGGGGTACCACTGGGGTCAGTCTTGGGTCCTGTTCTATTTAATATATTTATTAATGACCTTGTAGTGGGGTTGAATAGTAAAGTAGCAATCTTTGCAGATGATACTAAACTCTGTAAAGCGGTAAACACAATAGAGGAAAGTGCACTGTTACAAATGGATCTGGATAGTTTGGGGGTTTGGGCTGAGAAGTGTCAAATGAGGTTTAACACTGATAAATGTAAGGTAATGCACATGGGGAGGAAAAATCCGGGACGGGTTATATATTAAATGAGAGCACACTTGGGATGCCTGACGTGGAAAAGGACTTAGGGGTCTTAGTTAATAGTAAACTAAGCTGTAGTGACCAGTGATGGGCAGTTGCTGCCAAGGCAAATAAAATCATGGGGTGCATCAATAGGGGCATAGATGCTCATGACTAGGAAATAATTCTACCGCTGTACAAATAACTAGTCAGACCACGCATAGAATACTGTAGAGTACTGGGCACCAGTGTACAAGAAAGAGATGGTGGGGCTAGAGAGGGTTCAAATACGGGCAACCAGAGTAATACAGGGAATGGGAGGACTACAGTACCCAGAAAGATTATCAGAATTGGGGTTATTTAGTTTAGAAAAAAGAAGGCTTAGGGGCGACCTAATAACTATGTATAAATATATCAGGGGGCAGTACAGAGATCTCTCCCATGATCTATTTATACCCAGAACTGTATCTATAACAAGGTGGCATTTTCTACGTCTAGAGAAAAGAAGGTTTCTACACCAGCACAGACGGGAGTTCTTTACTGTAAGAGCAGTGAGACTGTGGAATTCTCTGCCAGAGGAGGTGGTCATGGTGAACTCTGTAAAAGAGTTCAAAAGGGGTCTGGAAGCATTTTTGGAGAATAGTAACATTGATGGTTATGTATGCTAGATATTTAGGGACAGAACGTTGATCCAGAGATTTATTCTGACTGCCATATTGGAGTCGGGAATGAATTTTTACCTCTAGTATGAGGGTTTTTGCCTTCCCCTGGATTAACTCAGTAGAGACTCATTAGGGATATAGGTTGAACTAGATGGACTCTGGTCTTTTTTCAACCTTATAAACTATGTTACTATGTTTTACTGTCAAATGACAAGTAAATCAGGCATTAGGTGAGCAAATCTTGTTTAATCAGCCTTCACTGTCTTAAAAGACAAAACAGCTTGAGAATAGGAATGATTTGTTCATCTCTACTTAGGAAGGTCTTTATATTCACAGAGCTGGTCTCCTGCCTATTCTTCACAGATCAGGGAGGACAGGAATACAGTCCACTGGGCCTCACATTGCCCAGTGACTTCTGTGTATGAGCCTTTTTCTGATGAACAGGACTTATGCATGGAACTCATGCATGGCTACTGTACAGCCCACTGTGATCTGTGCAAAATGCCTGGGAGATCAGCTCTGGACTTACGCTTTAACCTCTTAAGGACGCAGGGCATACCTGTACGCCCTGCACCCGATCCCGGTGTTTAAAACGCCAAGACCCCGCATCACACCGTGGGCTAATAGTGCACGGCAAAGATCGTTGTGCAGCGCGCTATTAACTTTTCAGAAGCTGCGATCAAAGTTGATCGCCGCGTCGAAAATGAAAGTAAAAGCTTCCCTGCAGCTTAGTCGGGCTGATCGGGACTATCGTGATAAAATCGTGATGTCACGATCAGCTAGGACACGAGTGAAGGCCCCCTTACCTTGCTCCTTTGCGTCCGATCGGTGTTTGATTGCTCCAAGCCTGAGCTACAGGCTTGAGCAATCAACCCCCTATTACGCTGATCCATGCAAAGCTATGGCTCTATGGGAGCTATAACACTGCAAAAAAAAAGTGGAAAAAAAAGTTAATAAAAGTTATTTAACCCCTTCCCTAATAAAAGTTTGAATCACCCCCTTTTCCCATTAAAAAACTGTGTAAATAAAAATAAAAATAAACATATGTGATATTGCCGCATGCATAAATGTCCTAACTATAAAAATATATTGTTAATTAAACCGCACGGTTAATGGTGTACGCGCAAAAAAATTCAATGCAAATATGGAAAAAATTTCAGAATATGGCACAAAAAATTAGCCCTCATACCGGCCCGTACGCAGAAAAATAAAAAAGTTATAGGGGTCAGAAGATGACAATTTTAAATGTATACATTTTCTTGCATGTAGTTATGGTTTTTTTCAGAAGTACGACAAAATCAAACCTATATAAGTAGGGTATCATTTTAACTGTATGGACCTACAGAATAAAGATAAGGTGTCATTTTTAACAAAAAATGCACTGCATAGAAGCGGAAGCCCCCAAAAGTTACAAAATGACATTCTTTGTTCAATTTTGTCTCACAATTAATTTTTTTTTTCTGTTTCGCCATGGATTTTTTGGTAAAAGGACTAATGTCACTGCAAAGTAGAATTGGTGGCGCAAAGAATAAGCCATTATATGGAATTTTATGTGCAAAATTGAAAGCGTTATGATTTTTAGAAGGTGATGAGGAAAAAATTAAAATGCAAAAATGGAAAAATGCTGAGTCCTTAAGGGGTTAAGATATTTTGTTTTCATATAATGATGTTACAAAGAGGCTGCTTACACACATGTTCAAGCAATGTTAGTAAAGATGAAGATCTCTGTGAGGGACAGTAAGCAGTAAACAACACAGATATAATATGACCACACATATATAATAATTGTTGTAAAACATCAGAGAGCATTCTGTATCTGTTCTGTCAGTGCAAAACTTGTTTTTTATTGAAAGTTATGTGTGACAGTTTATTTTTTTGTCTTTACACTAATTGTGAAAAAGCCACATGGACGGTTTGGGGCCTTTTAATGAACCATCCAGGATGGCAATCTTGTTTTTATGCCCCAAAATGGGAAACATTTTTCACAGGTGGTAAAATGTTATTGCTTCTTTACTTTCCAAGTACAAAACCTATTGCTACTCCATAAAAGGAAGAATTTTCGGACCACTTAGAAATTTTTTTTTTCTCTTGATACCTCTGTGTTCATATAAACACTGGCAGGCATCTTTCCCTTAGAAAAGGGGATAATTTTTGAAAATTTATTTTAAAAAGCATAAAAAATTCACTAGTTCAATGTCTTTTTATTTAACCTGTTAGTTACCACAAGGTATCATACATTTAGCCATAGCCATACATGTTGCTGTAACTGAAATTATCTTTGCTTTAACCCCTTAAGGACAAGCCCATTTTCACCTTAAGGACCAGGCCAATTTTAGTTTTGCATTTTCATAAAAAAAAAATGTTTACGCTTTTTGGGGGTAAAATGGGAAAAACTGACAATTTTTATTGGCGGAGGGGATTTTTCACTTTTTTTTACTTTTTATTTTTACATTTTTCAACTTTTTTTTTTTTTTTTACACTTCTTATGTCTCCATAGGGGACTATCTATAGCAATCATTTGATTGCTAATACTGTTCAGTGCTATGCATAGGACATAGCACCGATCAGTATTATCGGTACTACTAGCAGCCGGAACCTGCCATGTATGACGTGAGCACCGTTCCGATGCTTGCGGTCACACACAGGACGTAAATGTACATCCTGGTGCGGGAAGTACCACCAAACCTGGACGTACATTTACGTCCGTGGTAATTAAGGGGTTAAAAAATGCTCCTAAGTACATAGATATACTCCTAGGTGACCAAATAGTGTTACAGTATACAGGGCTATTATGTCTTTTAGTGTTATACACACATTTCAAGGCTAATAAAGTGCAGATTCGGATAAATATAGTTCGTTCAGAACCAAACTTTTAAAAAGTTTGCTGTTCTCTAGTGATTTCTGAAAAACACATTTTTCCACATTGTTTTTTTTTTCCCCATAATTTTTTTTCCCAAAAATGATGCAAGAATGTGTTAGATGAACGTGTACATGTGGTGTGCATGTGCTGAAAGATATATATGGATTTATATATATATATAAAATCCACAAAAGCATACAAATAAAATAAAAATGATATTTTTAAGAAAAATTCAGATTTTTTTTTTTAAGTTAAAAAACAAGAAACACTACAATATTAGGTTGGGTGTAGGAGGCTTGGGGGCAGTGTTCTCTAAACTGTGGACCCCTAGCTGGTGCATAATTACAACTTCCAGCATGCTGGCTTAGTTTTGCACTAGCTAGTAGTCCACAGTTTGGAGGCCACTGCTTTAGGGTTTATGGACATCATGAAGAGGATCACCCAGAAGCCTTTCCCCAGCTGCTGTAAGTAGTGGCTCAGTTCTGCAATTTTTACATAAGGACTATCTATCACCACACAACTCCTGCAGTGTCTGGCAGCATTACATTATTTCTAAAAGGAGAACCAAGTAGCTGCCCGCACTTCCCCCAGCAAGAACAGCTGATCACTAGGATTTACAGCTAAGGGGATCTGTAGAAATCGGCTAAGTCACCATTTTAGTAAAGGGGTTGTCCATTTTTACTACCTGTTTATATTTCATATTGGATTTGCGTTTTTATGGCCATTTTCACAATCCAGCAAATTTAATTTATTCACGTTCTTCATATATTACCATGATTACCATTTACAAGTTCCACTTCTATATTAAAAAAAATATTCAAAATTACATTTTTAGATTTCCCTGGGATGTAACAAACTAACAAATGAATTCAGTCTGAACCTAAGTCTAATGTCTCTCACTTATATTTTCCATAATTTTTCCTAAACAAAGTAAAAGACTAGTAATATACTAAATTGTCTAAAATGAAATACTTTCTGAAATTTCCATGCATGTCCACAGTTACAGATATAAGCTCATTTTCTTTTTTTCAATTTAATAAGAAATCCTGAAATTAATTTCCTCATCTAAAACAGAAGGGGTTTACCACAAAGCTCCTACTCTCCTACCAGTTCCAGTATAACTTCTGTGTGCCGCACGAACAACTGCCCTCTTTGTTTGGAAATGTCTGTAACATAGACTGCCAGGCTGTCAACTTATAAGGGGATTTTGTGCTTGTGGATAAGAGCAAATCAAGGTGATACGTTTAAACCACAAAACTCATTTTCACTTGTAACTTTCTTTGGCTTTCAACCAATATCCCTAAAAATGAAAGGCAGTGGGCATTAAATCACTTTAGCACCTTAGCACCTGAATTTTCGATTAAAGGTGCAAACTCTTTTCTTCTTGCTTATTAGCTCAGTACTGTTCGATTAAACCTAAACCTGACATCTAATAGGAAATAAAATATATACTTTATGTGATATTCTAATCACACTATGAGTTGATAGTAAAAGGAACATATAGGCCGGCATTTATCATTGTAGGTGTAAGTGAAGCATTTTTCTACACCTTTTTTTGTGTGCTGGAAATGTGTAGGAGCACCAAGTTTATTAAATGGTCACAGAGCATTTGATAAATGTTGTGCAGGTCACATTTTCTGAAATTTCTCTCTTCACATACACCAAAAAGCTAACCTAAGTCTGGGCTGGTGTAGTTTTAGAGACTTTTCAGTGGTTTTGCACCTTTTTGTGCCTTTTCACAAAAATGTGCAGTTCATAAAACCCTTCCATATCATGTGTATCGCCAAAATCAGTGGATTGCAACTCAAAATCAGCAGAAATGTGTAAACTAAAAGGTTAAAAAAAGGTGCAAATAAACCCTGCTTGCGCCTTTTTTGCTTCTTTTCTAAACACAAAAAACAGTCTAAAGACAATGATAAATGTCGGCCATTTTGACTTTCCACGAGAAGGAAAGTTACACACCCTAATAAAGCTGAGCTGAGGGTACAACTGCACCCACTAAATACCTTCTGAATAGGCATATCACTGAGCTGAGAAGTGTACTTATAATTGATAGGGATTTGGAGTATGTACAGTGTCTAGCAGAAAAAAACAAGTCAAAACTATTCTTTTCATATTGTATTAAAACATTTCATCACACTGTCTGTTTACAGCCCATATGCAGACCTATATGTGTCCATGGTTGTAGAGTTTAACTAGAGTTTATTTGACTCTGTATTTTAATACGTTGTGATAAGAAAATAGTTTTAAAGAAACTATCCCAGGAGATGAACCTAGCATCTATCCATAGGATAGGTGGTAAGTATCTGATCGATAACAAGGGAATGGAGCAGAGGGTGAGCTGTCTCACTCAGTAACAAGAGACACCGGGTCTTAAGATCAATTAGGGGCCCATATTTATTAAGATACCAGGAGCCCCATGTCCCTGTGTAAATGAAGAGGCAACAAACATGCTCAGCCTCTGCTCCATTCACTCACAAGGGGGATACCAAACATAGCAGAGTATGGTACTTGTCTACCATATTCCCATAGTGAGTGAATTGAATGCCATTCGAGAATATGCAATGCTTCTCCATTCACTCAGGGGACAAAGTATGGAAGTTCTTGTGATTTGGTGAGGGTCCTAGCAGTTAAAGCCCCATTGATTATATACCTATCCTGTGAATAAGTGGTAAGTTATAGTTTAGGATAACACTTTTAACTGAAGTCGTAAGTAAAGCTACAGGTAACACAATGTAAAATAATATGTATTCATGTTACGGTAGTTTATGAAGTTAGCAAAGCTGCTTCAATAAACCAGCTCTACTTCTTATTTTCTTTCGAAATTGTGAGCCATCCAACAGAGCTTCTTCACCTCAGTACCGACAAAGACATTTACACTTCCATGCAGCCTTAACTGGAACTGAAGCTCAGCCCCATTGGCACGACCCCTATATAAATACAACATAATGGTGCTCAAATTATATCAACCCATACAGTGACCAAAGTTGGTCTCCTCACGTTCAAAAACACATAGAGGAAATCAAATCCCTAGGTTAACTTTTATATATATATATATATATATATATATATATATATATATATATATATATAAATAAAAATAAAACAATGTGTCAGCAGATATGAACCATTCCGCCCATATAGTCTGCCCAATATCCTGAATACTATGAATAGTCTCTGGCCCTATCTTATATGAAGGATAGCCTTATGCCTATCCCATACATCCTGAAACTCCTTCACTGTATTTGCAGCTATCACTTCTGCAGGAAGGCTATTCCATGCATCCACTACTCTGTCAGTAAAGTAATACTTCCTGATTTTACTTCAGAAATCTTTTGCCCTCTAATTTAAAACAATGTCCTCTTATGGTAGTTAAAGGGATACCCCACTTTAGATAAACGTATCCCCCTTTGCACAATACAGGGGAATAACCTCTGTGACTCCCTGCGATCTCTCGAACAGAGCCTTGTCTCTGGACACTGCTTCTGCCCTCTGATCGCTCCACAACAAGGCTCCCACCTTCTGAGATAGCCTCCTTGTGCTAAACATTGATGGCCCACTCAGCCAATCACAGACTGATACAGTTCTTTATAAGAATTTATGGTAGTCATTGAGACTAGCAAACCTGTATACCTACTAGTGTATGGTGTTTATACCAGTGCAGCTGCATATAGTTTACTAAAAAAATATATATGTTTTGCTGCTACCAATTTTATTGTGGTGTACTTCATATATTTGATATACTTTGCCATACTACCCCATCCATGTCACTGTGCAAATTATAGTAACCGTGTAAAGGACAGTAGCTGATATGAAGCTCTGTATTAGAAAACAACCATTCCAATCCGTAAAAAGAAGAAAAGTAGACATTTACGTTAAGATGTCCATACATGACACATTATTCTTTATCTAAATATTTGTTATTCGTTGGAGATTTTTACTGTAGCTAAATGTTTACTGAAAATAACAGGAGGAAAATAAGCTGAAATAAGTCTGATAGGATCAGATCATGATAGTCAGTGCCTTTTCAGCTGTTGTTAAACTGTAGCTCTGGAAATGATAAGTCACTAATTGTAATTGGAGCTGTTAGGGCTTAGTTTGCATTTCTCTGCTCACAGTAAAAATACTGTATTCTGCCGCTGTCCAGGGTACTGAGTAAACTTGATTAATTTCTCGACACCTGCTTTGCATTTTATTTTTCAGCATGATTTGCACAAGAAAAGTCTGGAGAGAAATGTAGAACTGGAAAACAAATACAGAGAAAAAGAAACACAGCCGAACATCCACAATTTGTATTTTGATCTACTTGCTTCTCAGCATAAATTCACACACTAACAGGTTGTTAGTATACATTTTGATCAAAAAGTATAAGCCCACTAACCATGTCAAGGCCACCTATTTAGAGTGGGTCCCTAACCCAACATTCACGTAGTGCCGGGCAGCGGCAACCACCACCGTAACACCATGCCCACAGGGGGATCGACCCAGTGGCCAGGCAGCCCCACTGCAGCCCGACCAAGCCCTTGGCTCCGGGCCACGCCCTCCAACAGACAAAGGATCACAGTAACAATGACCACCGCAGTGCATCCACACCAATGTGAATACCTACAGAAGGCTCCCTGACAGAGGGCTGGGAGAATGCTAGGAGGAAACCCTTATGCAGTCTCCTGCTAATTAAAAACACTTGGGCCGAATGGGTGGAGCAGAATGCTGGCTATGAACGAGGTTACAGACTACAATTGTAAAACAAAAATAAAGAAAAAGAAACACAGCCGCACATCCACAATTTGTATTTTGATCTACTTGCTTCTCAGCATAAATTTAAACACTAACAGGTTGTTAGTATACATTTTGATCAAAAAGTTCAAGCTCACTCGCCACGTCAAGGCCACCTATTTAGAGTGGGTCCCTAACCTAACATTGACGTAGCTCCAGTCGGCGGCCATCACCACCGCAACACCATGCCCACAGGGGGAGCGACCCAGTGGCCAGGCAGCCCTACTGTGGTTTGCCAAGTAAAAAGTTACTTGTCACATTATTGTCTATGCAGGGGCAAAGTTATGTTAAGGGTTTTGCTCCAAAAGGATTAAGTTTGTAGTTCTTAAAACAGAGAGCACTGTGGTCAGACAGAAAGAACTACACAACTTTCTCTGGAGCACACAGCAGCTGATAAGTACTGGAAGGCTCAAGATTTTTAATAGAATTAATCTACAGATCTGTATACCATTTTTTGCACCAGTTAATTTGAAAATATTTTATTTCAAATTAATATACCAACATTTAAATACAGGACCTACTCACTATAATGAACAGCCTTTCAGAGCGGCATACATGACTGCTATTTTACAGCTGTTATGAAGGGCTTTCACCATGTTTTGCCAATTCAAGCCATAGATACCTCAGAATAATGTCAAAATTGCATGCTGAGTTCTGTCTCTGACTGAAAAAGGTTGTTTGCTTGATGTTTCAGTATGAGACAAAGCACAGATACATCCAGAAAATGACCTGAACATAGTCACTAGCTTATTAGGGTTTAGCTATTGAAATGAATAAAACCTGTACCAGCTCGAGCATGGATACATTAGAATAAAATTTTGACATTCTTCTGACATATCCATGGCTCGGATGGGCAAAACATTGTGTAAGCAAGCGTTTTTGTACTACACACAACCTGACCTGCTAAGAGCTACAAAAGTTGAGACTGAACAACAATAGTAACAAACAGATTATATGAGGTGGTTTTTAACAAATGGTTATAATTGTAGATATTTATTATAATGATATATTTTAATATTTATTTTCCAATTTGTGTTCAGTGTGGCTACATTCCAATTTTATAAGAAAAATAAAAACATTAGTTACATTATTTCTTTAAAGGGGTAGAAAACTTTTTTTTTTATCAACTGGTGCCAGAAAGTTAAACAGATTTGTAAACTACTTATATTTAAAATCTTATTACTTCCAGTAATTTTCAGCTGCTATATGCTTCACAGGAAGTTGTATTTCTTTCTGGAATTATTTTCTGTCTGACCACAGTGGTCTCTGCTGACACCTCTGTCCATGTCAGGAACTAGGGGGAGAAAAGAACAGAGATGGCGCTGCAATGGTGAAGTATATCGGGATTTAGGTGATTTTAGGAGAAATCAAAGTTTGCTCACCTTTTTCTGTTGTGCGAGTAGGCACAACACTGATGTGCGCTTTGAATGAGTGTATCGGGAGGCAGCCAGCCATCGGTCCTGCTTAGCAAGTGGTCTGGAAGCTTGATGAACCCGACAAAGAAGGGTGCCCCCTTGAAACGCGTTGTTCTGTACCTGAAATAAAACTTTAAACTCCACACTGCTTCTGTGGTACCTCGGGCGTGTGCCAACCTAGCCACCAAGTTGGATTTCCACCGGACATCTGGATAGCCCCGCCATGCAACCCAGACTCCACATCTGTACATCATGTCAGGAACTGTCCAGAGTACACGCAAATCCCTGTAACAAACCTCTCCTGTTCTGTACAATTCCTGACATGGACAGATGTGTCAGCAGAGAGCACAGTGATCAGACAGAAAAGAACTCCAGAAAGAAATACAACTTCCTCTGGAGTATACAGCAGCTGATGAGTACTGGAAGGATTAAGATTTTTTTTTAAATATAAGTAATTTACAAATCTGTTTAAATTTGTGGCACCAGTTGATTATTATTTTTTTTTTCACCGGAGTACCCCTTTAAGTCATCTGTAGATGCTGAATATTTAAGTATATATTATTCTCGTTGCTGGATAGAGGACAGATTTCTGGAAGTAAACCAAGCTGAACCTCAGTCTTCTTCATTATTCAATCAATTAATATATGAGATGTTTTGCAGTGAGTTCAGTGACTTCACAAAGAACACTATTCCATTCTTTATAAACCCTAAAGCTGCTGATCATTACTTTACCAGTGAGGCTGATGGTGATTTATACAGCAATACAATTCACAGTACCAACTCACAATTCAAAGGTGACCAGAGGGATTATATGAAATACAGTGCACCTGTAGCAGTGTAATGATAGTCTGGAATGTTAGCAAAATTGAATATTATGATTTGGGAAATGCAACAAATTATCTTATTTATGCGTATGATTCTACGCATGGAAAAGCGAGCACCTTCTGCCAATTACGCATAAAGAACTCCACAAATCAATTCAAAGCTAGCAATTTGCTAAGCATGCAGAGCTTGCAACTTTCCATTATTGCCATGCTTTTAACTGTCGAGCAGATGAAAATTGTTAAAAAAAGGGAAAAGCATAGTTTCAGATGCACTACCAAAGCCATTTTTTATGTTCAGGGCCAAAGCCAAATAAAGCATTGAACATTCCTGCATCTTACTGTAGATTCCTCATGAATGGGTCAGCGCTAAATGTGGCTTTCCTTTTTACAGCTTAAACGATGGAGATAATGGAGACTAAGTGGCAGAGGCTCAGTGCTGGCTAAGTCTTGTCTTTGACAGACCTCCACTAAATAAGTCTTGTGGAATGTCTGGGCTCTCTACCAGTGGACTCTAATAAGTATTATTAGATTGGCTTTCAAGCAGCATTGCCACACAGAATGCCGGTGCTAAGGATTGTGCTGTGATATATACCTTTGACATTCTAATCCAGGTAACCAAGTTCATGCTGGAAAGTTCTGTGCACTGAGCACCATATGTTATCTGGTGATGGAGATTTATATTTTATTGTGTTAACTAGCCTGGTAGAACTTCATGGCATATAAAAGAAACACACTTCCCTGTTTAGATTGTGGACAGAGGTACAATAAGCTCATGGTACAATAATCCTTTCTAACATAAAGTATAGTATTTGTATACATTTTATATATTGTACAGTTTAAATGCTCATTCGTATGCAATATTAGTACTTCACATGAGGCCCTAATGTACCTCACCATACCTCAGGGTTCATATGTTGGGATGTGCTGGATTCCATCTGAATCATATCACTGTATTATCATTTCATGCCACATGTGCAGGGAGACTCTGCACTAGAAGCAATGCTTTGAGGGGAAACATCGTCACATGTTTGGCACCACTTATAGCCTGTAAATATGGACAAAAACACATCATTCATATTGGTATAAAGTGTATGTAATGCATGAACGGCCCTACCACAAATGCACTGGAGTAACAGGATGTCAGGGGACAGGCCCACCCAGAAAGTGTCACATTGATTTATAGCACTGGAGACAAAATATGAGTAAAATGCAAGAAAACTCTTTAAAAACAGTATTTTAACTACCAATCAGAGTCTTTTAGCTTTGTGCTAAGGTTACAACCTTTAGTAGAAGTGTTCACAGGCTGCAGTATAAACACTTTCCCAGATTAGAGGTAACACTACAGTGGCTCTTCTTGGAGCAGTCATGGCCACATACTAAAGAAGAAGTCTATCGCGGGGAGGGTCCTCAACCCACCAAACATTCTAAGCAGGCATCAGAACAGCCCACATTTTCTATAGATGCCATGCTCTCTAGTTGTTTTTCACGCTATCCTATACTGCTGCATGGACTTTCTACTGCTCCTTCCTTGAACCATTTCTCTAGTTGTAAAACAGCACATGGACTACCACATTATCCATACTACTTTTATTTTCACAATAAAACATACAATAAAATAGCAAGGAGGGGAGAAGGACATACCAGGCTGTCTAGCTACTTAACTATCTGGCAACCTAGCTCTGGCTGTCTACCTACCTAGCTACCTGACCCTGGATTTCTACCTACCAGATTCTGTGTACAGCTGGTATCTACCCCTATATGGTCTGGTATATAATCACTTATATGGTATACAGATATATACCACTGTATGGTCCTGGATCTACTGTAATAACTTATATGGTATACAGATCCTGTGTACAGCCGGTATATACTTCTATATGGGCTTGTACATAATCCCTTATATGGTATACAGATGCTGATTACACTTTGAATCTACCTCTATGTGGTCCGATAATCATTTACTGTATATTGTGTGCAGATCCTGTGAACAGCCGATATCTACTTCTATATGGTCACTGTATGGGAGATGGGGGGAATACTGGTTTGTATACAGTGATTTTATTTACTAATAGTCCAGTGCATTAGTCAGTCTCTGTGTGATGTGTAGTGTGTTCCTTATGCCCTGGCATTATTAGACCCTGGTAGTATATTTATATTCTGTTGTTATTGGTATTGTTTTTTCCTGTGTGGTGGTATTATCCAGTCTTTGTTTGGTGGTGTAATTTGTTCTCTGTATACTGGTATTATTGGTCTCAGTATACAGGATTTGGTTAGTAACAGTATGAGGGTTATACTGTATGGTATGCTGTGGTTTTCAGTCCGGACAGAAAACTGGATCCGGGGCAAAAATGAGCCGGCCAGAGTCACTATTTGACTCAAATGAATAGTCTGGCTGGGATATGGGAACGCCTGTTTTTTCCATCCCCAAGCCGGATCCGATCCCCGTTTGGACAAAAGGTAGTGTGAATGGCGTCTTATTTGCTAGGCCAGTCCCCCGCTCAGAACAAGGTTCCACACAAGAACATTATAAAACATTAGTATGTAATTCAAAATACACATTGACCTGGGTATTGTCAACTTCTCGCATGGTATCATTAATCTAGAATGTTACTCTTTGAAACAGACAGATCCTAGATAAATGTTTAATGTGACCCTCCAGTCAAAAGTGAAAAGATATGTTGCTCTGCTCTTATACCTCCTAAAGCTCTTTCATTGTGCCAAACAGGAATGCTGACTGTGTAGATCCTATCTACTGTAACTTTGCAGGAGAGGCTTACTGCTTGGTATACATTCCAGGGATTCATATTCATTTAAAAAATGACAAGTCAAGTCCAAAAATATTTACTGTAAAAGAGAAGGTAATGAAAATAAATATCCACCAAACAGTTGAGTCCTCGATTTTATTTTTTCTTCATACATGCAAATAGGCACTCCAGGCATGCACAACCTTAGTTTCTACTGTTAAATGTATTTCTGTTCATTCTGATTTCTGTTCCAGATGACCAAAGCTCCAGTGATTTCAGGAACCCTACAGCTTCCAGCTAAAATTGAATTGCCTCCATATGTTTACTTTCAATGCAATTTAATATGTACAATTTGATTTTAGCAACACATTATACATGTTTATTTTAGATGTTAATATTAAACAATAAAACAAGCTCATTTTTTCTTTCAGAAGTCCTACCATCCTATGTGACCTTGTTTTTGTTACTTATTTTGTTTGGACCAGTGCATCTGTTATGGAACTCATTGTTTTTGTACCCTTTCTACATGATCCCCAACAGTCATTCTGGATGACAGGATGGGGAGGGTGGGAGAGAGATGAAAGGGGGGTGGTTGAGGATTATGCTAGAAGAGGCAGGCACGCTGATCTCTTGATGGGGGTGGGATGGGTGGCTGCCACCTCTAATCTGAATTCCCTGCCAGTGGCAGGGGATTCAGACTTTTCTGCCCCCTAACGCAGGCACCCTAAGGCAGCTGCCTTATGGTAGTGCCGGCCCTGAGGCAAGCCCCAACTAATCTTAATAAAGCTCTGTTGTCAAGTTCCTAGTCATCATGTGAAATGCTTGTTTGTCTAGTATAAGACATAATAATACTACTCTGCCACAAAGCTCTGTCAATTCAAAATTGGCCAAGGTCAATGAAGGTTCATGGTCCTAGGTTGACCTATAATTCTTTATTCAGCAGACTACTAAATGACTAATGGCTGTAAAGTTCCCACTGATAATTTATATTCAACTTGAGGTATAATAAATAATATCATTAACTGTAAAATTGGATTGTCATTGGTAAAGGGCCTCAAACATGAACAATATTAATCCATATTGAAAGTCACAGCTTTACACAAGGGGCAGAAGAACACTTAATAAAATTGTAGCTAAATAGCACATTTTTGCCCACACCTGATGATTTTCACTGATAGCAGTGCCCTTAAACTAAGCATTTGACACTGCAGTAATTTAAGGGGCTCTATTTTATTTATTTTTTTTCCGCTACAATACCATTAGGTGCTTTTCTGTCTCTTGAGTCGAGCTTTAACTTTCAACCATACTGTAGCTATGTCAATCTGCAGATGTTTTGCCTGTCTTTGCATTCTGAAAGTGGATGAAAACCACCAGAAGATCTAAAAAAAAAAAAAATTAACTCATCAACTTGGCTGACTGACACCCCTACTAGTCGTCCACCAACAATCATTTCCCTGACCTATCACGTCCTAAAACAAATAAACAGATTTTCAGAACAGCACAATACAAAAGTAGCACAATTTATTATCAGCAATATAAGCTATATGACTTAGAAAAAAAGGGAGCATTATTGGTGATGGCAGGTGTTTCAGGAAGACTTCAACGTGTCTATGTTCAACTCCTGTATATAGCTAGAATACAAAGCAGAGACTATAATAAGTCTTGTCCCTTTTACATAAAAGTAAAGTTAAAATGTAAACACTGAACATAATACATTCCATTTGTCAGTATTGTGTTTACTATTATTATTGCTAAAGTATGTTCCAATTGATTTGTTTTACCTTCAACAGCATGTAATTTTTCCATCTCATTCTGTAAATGGGACATGACTTATAAGGATAGGCGCCCGTATTCCCACTGGGATCTTTTGTGGTTTGTAGTCCTCTGTAAGCATTACATTACTTTCCTCCTGCTGTGAAATAACATATTGGTATTTGTTACCAGGATTGCAAATCTAATTAAGATGTGGAGTAAAGTATGTCATGCAACTATACTGTATTACGTAAACAAGTGAGTTCGGTTACACATCCCCACTACAGGAGAAGATCATTTCACATGTGATTTAGGTCCAATGCTTACTGAGCAAATTGATTGGGAACTAAATATCTTTGAAATGAATATACTGTGGTATTTAGTAGTTACATAGGTAGTTTGCATAAGCTAACCTTATAAACCCAATGCCTCTTGCAGACAAACCTGGCATTCCCAAGCAATATATTAATTTATTAACACAGTACATTAGAGTATATAGGGCATCTAATTGGAGAAAAAGGCTTCAGACACTGATTTTACACATCTTCGTTTGATATTGAAAAGATAACAAATCCACATTTTATATTCAGTTTTGTTTTTGTTAGATCCATGACATATTTACCCCTAACACTAAACAATGTCTACTTTATTGTAACAGTGAGAATGACCTCCTGTTAATATAAACATTATTGAGCATCCTTAAAAGTATGAACATATTGTCATGCTCCCATTTGTCACCTTACTGCATGGCATGGGGTCTCTCCCCCAGTACCCTCTCTGTCACATTCTAGTTGTCCTAGGAATGTGTGTATTAATGTTGCTCCTTGCCCTCTTAAAGGCATACGGTTGATCTCCTTCCTCCTACAATGCCCTGGCACCAAACCCAAGTTAAAGAACTCCTGCTGTGGTCTTATCTGAGCAATAAGATTTCATGAACCATAAAAAAGTCCAAATGTATATTTATAAAATAGTTTTTCACAATTTTCCCTTGAATAGTGTCCAGATTATTCTCTTCATTGGTTGCCTGCCCTGACCTTTTACCTTTTCCAATATTGACTAAACTGTACCTGACCTGACCATCAGCTTGTTACCTATATCGACCAGACTCTTGCCTACCTGACCTCTGTATGATTGATTACTTATTCTGTCTGCACCTATGAAGCCAAAGGTGGCAGCAAAGTGCATCATGTCTGACTAGAAAGACAACATTACTTCCTCCAGGACATATAGCAAATTATAAGTACTGGAAGGCTTGAGATTTTTAAAGCAAAGTATTTTACAAATTTGTATAACTTTCTGGTACCACTTTCTGGACTCATGGTCTAGTTTAGGTTTTTCTTTCTCATCCTGGTTCTGGCCCTCCACATCTGTAAAAGTTTGCCAGTTAGGACCCATTGAGATTATTTTCTTTATTGGCTGACTTCCCTGACCTTTTACCTTTTCTAATATTGACAAAACTGTACCTGACCTCACAATAAGCTTGTTACTTATATCGACCAGACTCTTGACTACCTGACCTCTGTATGATTGATTACTTATTCTGTCTGCACCTATGAAGCCACACTTAAATACAAGCAAATTTGAGGCTAGCAACCTTGGGGTTCCCTACAGCAAAGTCCGGATCTTTGTACAGGAAATAAAGGGTGAATACTAGCTTTAAATGATAGTCTTTTAAAAAACTCAAGTCTTCAAGTACTTATCATGCCCTGGAGGAACTTATGTAGTCTTTCCAATCGGACACAGTGATCTCTGCTGCCACCTCTGTCTGTTTCAGGAACTATGCAGAGCAGTAGAGATTTGCTAGGGGACTTTGCTCATACTCTGGACAGTTCTTGACACAGACAGAGGTGGCAGCAAAGTGCATCATGTCTGACTAGAAAGACAACATTACTTCCTCCAGGAAATACAGCAACTTATAAGTACTGGAAGGCTTGAGATTTTTAAAACAAAGTATTTTACAAATTTGTATAACTTTCTGGTACCTCTTTCTGGACTTATGGTCTAGTTTTGGTTTTTCTTTCCCATCCTGGTTCTGGCCCTCCACATCTGAGTAAGTTTACCAGTTAGGACCCATTGAGATTGTTTCACAACACCAATCTTGGATAGCAGTGCAAGCTTATTCTGATAACGGTGAGGCTGATGCATGAAAATAAGTCTAGATCAGTGTTTCTAAAGCACGGTCCTCAAGTACCTCCAACAGGACATGTTTTCAGGATTTCCTTCTTTCTTTCACAGGTGATATAACTGTGGTGATGCCTGATGCATTGACCATAATTAAATCACCTGTGAAAGACTAAGGAAATCCAGAAAACATGACCTGTTGGGGGTACTTGAGGACCGCGCTTGAGGAACACTGGTCTAGATGGCCCAAGGCATTAAGGCCAAGTTAATTGTAAAAATAAAGTGAGCTTTCGGTCTTATAAAAAATATTTTTTCAAGGGTCATGATAGAGTAAAGATCTGCACTTCTGTCACTTAACACAGTCATCTTTATTTGGCGCTAGTACAACCGCTTCCTTTGTCTTCATTGTACAGTATATTGCTTGGGAGTTAGGGCCCGTTAACATGGAAGAATTTCCGCTTGCAGAACTCCGCCTCAAAATAAAGCCAATAGACTTCTATGGGATTCTGCATTCCCAAGTGAATGGGAGTGCGGAATCCCATAGAAGTCTATAGGCTTTGATTTGAGGCGGAATTCCGCAAGAGAAAATTCTGCTGTTTGAATAGACTCTAAAGCACAAAGCAGTGGAAGAGGTTATATAGGTTATAGGGGGAGATTTATCAAAACCCGTGCTAATGAAAAGTTGCCCATAGCAACCAATCAAATTGCTTCTTTCATTTTTAACAAGGCCTCTTCAAAATGAAAGAAGCAATCGGATTGGTTGCTATAAGAAACTGGGCAACCTTTCCTTTGCACAGGTTTTGATAAATCTCCCCATAGAGTTTTTGCTATGATTCGGTGTTGAGACATGACATCATACACATAAGCTAAATAGTTGTTTATTGGTATATCTAATTAACAATTTGTTTTATAGATTAAAAGACTCTATAGAAAAGCCATTTTAACACACCCCTGAGAATCATAGAACTCCAAGGAGATAGCACTTAGAATATAAGACAATGAAGCTGATACAACACTGAGCAAATACCATTAAATGTTCTTTCCCTTGTGACCCAGAAAACCAATCTCATATTCAGTCTTATGTCTTACATTTCCCAAGAGAAGTTCTTGCATTTCTGTTGGATCGAAAAAATTCTGCAAGTAAACCCATCTATGATGCATACATTTGTGCAGTGGGTCTAAAATCTGTCTCTAATTAATGGAAGAAAGGAGAAGCGTCTACTGTAATAATTCTTCATTGGGAAAAAGTAGAAGTGGAAAGTGCTGGAGAAGGAAGAGACCTATTATTTGTAATCCCAGTGGCCCAATGAATAGAAACTGCATTTGTGGATGAATGATTTGGCTAAGCTTTGGGAAATGCAAGACTTGCTTTGATAAGCTGTGAAAATAGCAGTATTATCAAATCAATTGCACTTGTGATTTACAAAGATTAATCACATACAGGGATTTGGGAGCATACAAAAAATGCTATTTTAGTTTTGTCTTGGACGTTTGATTTCTTATTTCTCTACTACTTTTTTTTTCCATGGGTGCTTAGAAATATATAAACTATAATTTAAAGTTTGAGTTAAGACACCCAACTGTGAAAATGAACATGCGGCAGTATAAATCGATACAGAGCATGACTAAGTGTTTCCAAAATGGTGAGATAAAAAAGACTGTATTTTCAAACAGTGCATGTCTATGTTAATCATTAACTCAATTGTTGTGGTGGCTTTACTTTGATATCACACTGTGTCATACTTCGAAATATTAAAGGTGAAACAAGCAACACTTATATAAAAAGTTTACTTTTGTTTAAGAGAAGAATAACCCAATGTTTAATTTATTCGCTTTTTTCCTGCATATGAGCTGGGAATTCCAATTTGCTTTATCGTAAACAGGCTACAAAGTTTGGCTGCGTTGCTTATACAAAGTTGATTCTTTTTCAACTACATTTTCCACTACATTTTATATTGCTGGAAAAGAATGCAACATGATGCCTATAAAGTTGGAGAATGTTGCCATTGTCTATCATTGTATTTATAAAGGGAAAAAAAACAGATATGATATATTTCAAACAGCAATATTATAGATACGTATAAGTATTTGTAAGCCAAAACTGGGAATGGGTCCAAAATACGTATAAGCGAACCAAGCACAAATTTCTGAATTTTGCTGAATGTTCAGTTGAAAATGAACCTGAACTTCTGCAGAATCTTCAATAAAAAAAATATCAGTCAATGGCAAAAAAGGAAAAGGAAAAAAGATCACATGGTCTCAGGTAGCCACATGCCTTGCAAACAGCTTGCTTGAGCCACTATAAAAGCCTATGCACATAGCTTCAGCAATCATTTTAGAGATAGCATACTTTAGGTGAAGATCTCTGTGAGGGGAACTAAACAATGCAGTAGGCCCACATGTATATAATAATAGTAAAGCAGTAGGGAGCATCATGCATCTGTTTTATTAGTGCAAATCTGACATGGATTTACTAAAAGTTTATACTGTAAACCCACAAGGGCCAGTAGTCATATCTGTTGTGTTGTTTTATGGGAAAAATTATGCAAATGCTGACTCTCCATCAAAAGGAAGAAAACACAAAAAGGTTAAGTCACCTTTAGACAGCTTTTTGAGGGTGTTCTTGTCTTTTCTCAGTATACAGTACAGCACAGTCCTTGTTGGCTCCAGAGATGCCTAAGAAGAAGCTCATAGGGGGTACTAATATTTTGTCTCTTGTAAGGCACTTGAACAAAAGATGAAAATCCTATAAAACTATACTTTAGGCTGTCCTTACAGTATCCCTACATGTTTTCCGAACATGTAGGGAATATGTTCTTTTTCACAGGATATGTGATACATGTTAGTTTACTACTGTGTGACATATATAGTTACAAATACATCAGTTGTTATCCATCTTTTTCAAACTTTTTGAAGAGAAAAGTTAAGAGCCAGATAGGTAAACACTGAAAGATGTGTTCTCTTATCCAACTTCTGGATCAATTTGGCATGGCAACTAACATGCCAGATGGCAGAAACTACCTCATTGGCAACCACGGGATTGATTATGGCATCAATATGGTAACATTTTTAATTAGTAGGAGACTGAATAAGGGTTTCCTCCTAGCATTCTCCCAGCCCTCTAGCAGGGAGAACATGGTAGGTGTTCACACTGGTGTGGTGCTCTGTGGTGGCCATTGTTACTGTGGTGCTTTGTTTGTGGGTTGGTGTTACCCAGAGCAGGGGGCTTGGACAGGCAGCAGTGGTTTCGATTAAAAAGTACAATAACAACATGTTAGTTTTTGAAATGATACCGAGAAGCAAGTAGATCAAAGTACAAGTTGTGGATGTGTGGCCATGTTCTGTTTCATTATTTGTGTTTTAAATATGGTAATGGGTCCAAAGGACTGTACAAGTGATCAGTTAGGCTTTCAATGATGATGTTTTGGACACAATATTGCTTTAGTAACACAGGTGGCCTTTTTTTACTTAAAATTTATATTTAGTTTATACATTAGAAAAGCTAGTGATAGCTTGATAATAAAGCTACAGGATAGTCAGGACTATGAATTTTTTTTTAATTCATGATGCCTCTCCATTTACAAAACACCAAGCAGCTTATCAAAGCTTGACCTCCGAATTAAGACATATAGTGGACTATGTGCTAAATTCAAGCAACATAAGTACTTCATATTTGAAAAGAAAAGAAAACCATTTGTTTGTTTTTTACTAAAAACATGCAACTTTGCAATGATAAATATGAAATATTTATTTTATTCTGACTAACCAATGTTAAATATTGTACATGTTTTTTTAACCAGTTTTTCAGCTCCACAACTGCACTGGTCTTGCCTGTCAAATGAAAACGAAGCCGCTTTACTTGCTAGGAAACTGCCAGAGGTCATTACAGCAAAGGAAATTTCTTACATTGATGTACAAATCAAATTATAAGGGAGAAAAAAACATACATTACATTCAGCATGTTTCCATTCTGTGTATATTTTATACTGCTTGATGTCTAATTCCAAGGATTAAAGAGAGACAGCTGTATTCGGTTGTGCCCTGTAGGCTTCTCGCGCTGTTGTATTTTTATTTATACTAATCCAATTGTTTTTCACAAACACATTATATTACATTGTGCTTCAAGCCATTCCAACACTGTTCACAAAATTTTCTAGAGTACAGTACATCTCCAAGGCACGTTTAAATCACATATATTTTCTTTAGCAATCCGGTAGGGTCTTAAAACAGCGGAGCAGTCATTTTTCTTTTTTTTTACGTAAATTATGTGTAGGTCAAATAGAAACTACACTACCAATATCTCTTGTGGTGCAATTAGTAAACACATAACAAAATGTCAGAATCTGCTCTTATGGCAATAACAATGCTTTCCTTTTACAAATTCTACTATTTACTCCTATGGAAACTCAAAGGAGACACAATGGTGTTTGGCTTTTTTTCAAAGGTCTACGTTGAGCATTGCAGATGTAGTCTTTAAAAGTATGCTTATTATTTCATTGAAAAAAATAGAAGACACCATAATAAAGTAAAAAATGGCAACAGACCAAGGATAAGGTCACATGGTCGTTGAGCTCCACTTAAGGGAGCTTTGTACGCTAAACTCGCTAAAAGGATAGTTGAGCAGAATTTTTTTTTCCACTCAACTCCTATAACATAAACTCCAGATGGACCCATTCTAACCAATGGGATCTGTCGAGACCCATTGATGTTTGTTGCCCAGTGTCAGTTTAACTCTGTTGTTTGGTGACAGAGCACAATAGTGGTGTGAACTTAGTCTGATGCTCTCTGACTTAAAGGGGTATTCCATACATTTTTTTTTTGACTATGCTACAGGGGCTGTAAAGTTAGTGTAGTTAATAATATAGTTTCTGTACCTGTATGTGACGATGGTCTCACAATTCTTCTGTGATTAGCGCCCCAATATTTAGTTTTAACAGCATACAAAATTACTAATGTCTTGGGATTTCCCAGGTTGCAGTGCGTCACCAATATTACTAATATATTCGCTATATGTTCGAAATTACGAATGTTCACTTTTTTCCGCATAAACACTTATTTGCATATGCGCATATGCACATATTCTCATATGTGAATATTTGCATATGCGAAAATTTGTATATGTGAATATTCGCATAGTCCTTCTTTTCACTTGTGGGCCAATTAGAATTATGCAAATACACTTGTCAGAGGTTATCAACAACATCCCTTGCAACCAATAGTAAAGTTGTCCACCCCCTCACTGTTTTCTTCCTCTAATACGCGAATATGCGAATATTCACATATGCGAATATGCAAATATAATGAATACGCGAAATTCGCAAATATAGGACAAATATTTGCCTATATATTCATGAAATATTGCGAATTTGAATATGGCCAATGCCGCTCATCACTGTTATGGAACTAAAATATTTCATTTATGAGATTTCTGGTTGCACAGTTTTAGGTTCTTCACAGATACATTGAACAATAGAGATAATGGGGGGGGGGGGGGGGTAAGGGGATAAATATCCTTAAGTGTAGTTGATCATTTAATAAGTCTAGCAGAGAGACTTTAACCCCTTATCAACGCAGGACGTAAAGGATACTTATTAGAGATGAGTGAATCGAAGCTAATAAACCCGAATTCGCTATGAATTTCAGGAAACATTTGATTTACAATGAATGTGAATATTGCCACCATTCTATAGCGTTCCACAAAAATTCATCTGCTGGTATAATACACAGTAGTCCATTCCTAATAGTCTTTTACAGAATGAAGTTTTGTGTTTAGTACACAGCTTTTATTGGCTGCAGCACTGTTGTGTACTTCTGGTGTTTTGGAAAAACAAGTTTTTTTTTAAGGGTACTATGGTGCATTTTTCTGCCCTCATAAGTGCATACCGCTTACATACATCTAAGTAGTGTACTATTTTGTACCTGTTAATCTGTCAAGGGCCTACATACAGTGAAAGGGCAGACAAAAGTAATCACCGGCTGGTGTTTTACAAAAATACAGACTTTTTAGGCGTACTGTAGCGCATTTTTTAGCCTTCATGACTACATACCGCATACGTATATCTAAGTTGGGTACTATTTTGTACCTGTAAATCTGTCAAGGGCCCACATACTGTGAAAGGACAGACAAAAGTAATCACAGGCTGGTGTTTTACAAAAATAGAGTTTTTAGGCGTACTGTAGCGCATTTTTCTGCCCTCATAGGTGCATACCGCATACGTATATCTAAGTTGTGTTCTATTTTGTACCTGATAATCTGTCAAGGGCCTACATACTGTGAAAAGACAGACAAAAGTAATCTGGTGTTGTACTCAGATACTTTTTTAAGTGTACTGTAGAAAATTTTTCTGCCCTCATCAGTGCATACCACATACCTACATCTAAGGAGTGTACTATTTTGTACCTGTTAATCTGTCAATGGCCTAGATCCTAGATACTGTGAAAAGTCAGCCTAAAATGCACACCTGCTGCTGTTCTAGACAAATACTGTTTAAAGTGTAGTGAAGCGTATTGTACTCCCCTCAAATACGTACTAAGTATGTCAGGCAGAGAAGTGCCAGGACGTGCACAGAGGAGTGGCAGAGGCCTTAATCCTTCAGGCAGAGGTCGCATCAGAATAACTCCACTATTCAGTGTGGATGATCTAATAGAGAACAGTCAGCGGGCAAGTAGTGATGAGAAGAGTGACGTGGAAGCCGGTTTTTCCAGCGTTCAGGGTCCTGAAGCAGATGCTGTTGAGGAAACTGAGGAGGACATCAGTGATATGCAGACACTTAATGATGATGATGAAGCCGATCGCAATTTCGAGCTGTGTGCAGAAGGGGCTTCATCATCATCAGGAGGAGAGAGTGGCAGGTTGCCCATGAGGCAACAGCTGAGCCAGCAAGGTGGTAGCATGGTTGGCAGTCAGCATGGTGGCAGAAGTGGAAATTCTGGAGTCAAAAGTGCCAGGGGAAGATCACCTGCTTCGCGGCAGCCTGCCTTCCCGGGAGGTGGTGGAACAGGGCTTCCTGGAGACGGCGGCAGTAGAAGTCAATTAGTGCGGACTGTTGATGGGAAAATCAGCTACTCGGCGGTGTGGCAGTTTTTCATTAAGCATCCGGAGGAGGTTCACATAGCCACATGAGAATATGTCGGCAGAAGGTGAAGCTTGGCCAGGGCCCCAATGTTGGCACCACGGTCCTGCGTCAACACATGCTTGACCACCATAATGTGGCCTGGTGTCACGCTGTTCCTCACATGGTTTGCCTTGGAAAAAAGAGTCACACAGGGGAGGAACTGCTTAAAGTAATTTGTAAAGAAATCAGAGCCTGGCTTACTCCACGAAAACTGGAAATGGGAACCATGGTGACAGACAACGGGAAGAACATCTTGCATGCACTGCAACTTGGAAGCCTGAGCCATGCATGGTTCACGTGTTCAATCTGGTTGTGAAGCAGTTCCTGAAGTGTTCCCCCCATTTGCAAGACATCCTAACCATGGGAAGGAAACTTTGCATGCACTTCAGCCACTCGTAAACCTCAGAGCACACCCACCTTGAGCTGCAGCATCAGAACGGTATCCCCTAACATAGTATGATTTGTGAAATTGCCACTAGTTGGAATTCCACCCTCCATATGTTGGACCGACTGTACGAACAGAGAAAAGCCATCACCAATTTCTTGATGATCCAAGCGGATAGAGGTACTCCCCTGTGTAACTTCAATGTCAATCAGTGGCAGCTCATACGTGACACCTGCCATTTGCTCAGGCCCTTTGAGGAAGCCACATTATTAGTCAGTCGCCAGGATTACGAGATGAACAACGTCATTATCCTGCTTCATTTCTTACAACACGTGTTGGAAACGATGGCTGGTCAGGCACTGGAGACGTGGCGCCTACATCTCATGGCCACATGAGCCCGGTGGGGGCTGAACTGGAGGAGGAGGTAGAGGAAAACAGTGAAGCACAGTTTAGGTTTCAACAAATGGGCGGTTTTTCTAGTAATCTGACAAGAGAGGAGGAGTAGCCAGAGGAGCTAGAGTGTTATGAGGATGGCAAAAAAGAGGACCCAGACACACTGTGGCAGTATACAGTGGAAATGGAGGCAGGGAGTCCCTCCGAGTCACTTGCACAAATGGCACGATGCATGTTCACTTGCTTGCGTAGTGACAGCCGAATTGTCAAAATTCGGCAACGGGATGACTTCTAGATCTCCACCTTATTGGACCCTCGCTACCGCCACAAAATAGAGGCCTTTTTTACACCCACTGAGAGGGATGACAAAATTACCTACTACAGAGGCATCCTATGTAGTCAGTTGGCCGATGCCTATTGGCGTCATCGTCCATCTTCTCGCAGGTCTGAATCGGGGGGCCCCCTGCGTTCACCTCTCACTGCCATTCCTGCTGGGGAGGGGTGGGGTAGCAGGAGAAGTATAAGCAGGAGAGTCTACAGTCGCTGATGAGTAGCGTTCTTCGCCTGCATAGTGAAGCAACTCATCAGCAGCAGGTACACCTGGAGTAGGACCTGAACCAGCAGTTGGTGGCATACCTTGACATGCCCATGCCAACACACCTTGAAGATCCGCTGGACTTCTGGGCAGCCAAACTTGATTTGTGGCTGCAACTAGCAGAGTTTGCCCTCAAAAAGCTGTCCTGCCTGGTCAGTAGTGTGCGATCAGATCGGGTGTTTAGTGCATCAGGGGCCATAGTCACCCTAAGGAGAACTCGTCTGTCCACGAAAAATGTGGAGAGACTGACCTTTGTGAAGGTGAATTAGGCATGTATCAGCAAGGATGTCCAACCACCAATGCCTGATGCATGAGAGTAGATTGACCATGGTGCCACTCCAACACTTCACAAATATGGATAGTGCCAAACAGATTTATGGAGCTGCCCCCCCAGTTACATACATTCATCCACATCAGACCTTTTTTCACCCACCTTCGTCACCAGGTACTGGTATTGCCACCCACCGCACTACTCTGTTAAGGGTCCCTTTCAGGACTCCTGATACTCCTGCTATCTCCAGGCTGTGCCATTCAATATATGGTTTACTGATTCTTCAGCCAGCTCCAGACAGTGTCATTCAGCAACTACATGGTTTAGTAATGCTGCTGGGCCTAGGACATTACATATATATGTTTATGGTTGCACTAGGTACCATACCTCTTCAATGTAAATGTATTTAATTCTTAGTGATTGTGAGCCCTATTTCAATTTCAAAATCGTGAATTTCAATGGTCTCCTCATGCTTCTGCCAACTCGAGGCTGTGACATTCAGACACTATATGGTCTCCTTATGTGTCAGACACTTCCAGGCTGTGCCATTCAACCACTATATGGTCTCCTCCTACTATTGCCACCTTCAGGCTCTGTCATTGTGCTGCCATGTGACATATGACTCCTTGTTAGATTTGGTTCTTTGTACTCACACGCCAGGGCCCGGGACACTAAAACATGGGAGTTAAAAGTTCAATTTCAAAATCCTTAATTTCAATTTCAAAATCTTAAATTTAAAAATCATAAATTTCACTGGTCTCCTTATGCTTTTGCAAACTGCAGGCTGTTCCATTTAAACACTACATGGTATCCTCATGCTTCAGCCAACTCCAGACTGTGTCATTCAGCCAATAAATGGTTTACTGATGCTGCTGGGCCTGGCTCTGGGAATAAAAATGTTGTTATGGTAGCACTAGCTACCCCAAATCTTCAGTATAAATTTCAGAATTCATCTCCTCTTAATCTTAGGGATTGTGAAGCCTTAGTGTCTACTCTTGCTGCTGCCAACTCCAGGCTGTGCCATTCAGACACTATACTGTCTCCTCATGCTTCAGCCAACTCCAGGCTGTGTCATTCAGGCAATATATGGTTTACTGATGCTGCTGGGCCTGGGTCTGGGAATAAAAATGTTGTTATGGGAGCACTAGCTACCTAAAATCTTCAGTTTAAATTTCAGAATTCCTTTTTTAATCTTAGGGATTGTGAAGCCCTAGGGTCTACTCATGCAGCTGGCTGTGCCATTCAGACATTATATTGTCTCCTCATGCTTCAGCCAACTAAAGGCTGTGTCATTCAGGCAATATATGGTTTACTGATGCTGCTGGGTCTGGGCCTTGACTCAATTTTTTTATGGTAGCACTGGCTACCATAAACCTTCAATTTAAATGTCAAAATGCATCTTTTAATCTTAGGGATTGTGAAGCCCTACTGTCTACTCATGCTGCTGCCAGCTCCAGGCTGTGTCATTCATCTACTATATGGTCTCCCCATGCTGCCAACACCTCCACACTGTGTCACTAAGCCACTATATGGTCTCCCCATGCTGCCAACACCTCCACACTCATTCAGTCACTATATGATCTCCTCATGCTTCAGCCTCATCCAAGCTGTGTCATTCAGCCACTATATGGTCTCCTCATGCTTCAGCCTCTTCTGAGCTGTGTCATTCAGCCACTATATGGTCTCCTCATACTGATGCCACCTTCAGGCTCTGTCATTGTGCCGCTCTGCGGGAGTGATTCTAAAAGCGATGCGTGTAAACTGCATGTCATAGTGAATAACAGTATTTAATATAACTGGTTTTAATATAGATTCGCCACAAATAAATTCAGATCAAACCAAAGTTTTTTTGAAAAATTCGGTGTATCGCCCGAATTGAATTTTTCAAAAGTTCGCTCATCTCTAGTACTTTCGTCCTGTATATGACCAAGAGCATTGGACTGATGCTCAGGTCATTCGCGACATGTGCTGGCTGCTATCAGCCAGGGACCCGCCGGTAATGGCGGACATCAGCGGTCACACTGATGTGTACCATTAACCCCTCAGATGCCACGATCAATACAGATCATGGCATCTGCGGCAGTGCGGCCACTTAAATGGATGATCTGATTGCCCGCAGAGAATCCGATCATCCATAATGGTGGATGGAGGTCCCTTCACCTGCCTCCATCTGTCTCCACGGGTTTCCTTCTCTGGTCTGAGATCGAGCAGACCAGAGCAGAGGATCACTGATAACACTAATCAGTGCTGTCATGTCTGTCTTGGTCTGTGTTCACACACAGCTATTTGATTGCTTGTTTGGGAACAGTTTTATGTTCCCTGACTAGAGAATAGTTAATGTATCTGGCTTGCTATCCAATTGCTCCTAAGTTGTGTCTAGATAAGGATCAGCTCAGCCTAGCCTCAGGGCTGGTGATACTTCCTTTTATCCTGACTTGCTAAGATGCTGGACATGCTGCTTGTAGCTCTTGGTGAAACATTCTGTTTGAGCTTTTAATCTACTATCTCTGTTTTAGCATGCGCTTTGTGTTTTCTGGTTTCAGCCAATGTTACGCTCTTAGTAGATTTAAAGCTGTGTTTGTTTAGTCATTTTTTAGGATTTGTATGTTCTTTTTGCTATGTGTCTGTTCTCACTGTGTTTTCTCTTGTATCCGTTTATATGAAGTTCTGTGTTTTATATTTCTGTTTTCCTACTGGGTCAGCTTCTGACAACACTGTGGAGTGTGCCGCTGGCCAGTAGTCTATTTGGATTTATTATTAATGGCTACTTCATTAGTGGAGTGTCCAGTCTGTGTATTTAGGCATCCCAGTTATCTGTCAATGGGGACTCAAAGGGTATTGTTATTCCTGAGTCTACTGGAGGTGTTCTGAAGGGATTGCAATTATTCCTGTCTTGTGTTCAGAGTGAACTGTGTTCTATAATTATATCCTGTTGTATCCGTTTTTCTGCTCCAGCCGGGGCTTCAAATGTCCTTTCTGCCATTCGTCCAGACTCTAATTCTGGGATGAGGAAAGAGCCCACATTCCTGTGAGCTCCGTCGGCAACGTTTCAGGATTACATCCCTTTGTCAAAGGGATGTAATCCTGAAACGTTGCCGACATAGCTCACAGGCGTGTGGGCTCTTTCCTCATTCCCGAAGGAGAGGCTGTACGAATGGCAGAAAGGAGATTTGAAGCTCCCGCTGGAGCAGTGAAAGAAGGGGGGGGAGGGGGGAAAAAAGAATGAGAATCAGGAAAAAAGGAAGAAGAAGAAAAAACAAGAGAAGAGAGAGAGTAGTAAGACCCACAGCACACACTCAACAGAAGAACTCACCATCCCAGGGCGATCCCGGCTCCGAGCCCACCAAACTCCACATAGGGCCAAAACACCCGCCGTATACATAGAGAACCTAGTCTGGGTAGAGCGTGAAAAACATGTAATTTTTACTGTAAATTGTACAGCGTGAAAACAAAACCTTCCAACATTTGCAAAATTGTGGTTTTCTTTTTTTTAATTTCCCCACACACATAGTATTTTTGTTTTGTTGCACCATACATTTTATGGTAAAGTGAAACTACCCCTGTAAATGGCATCATTTTATAAAATGGGCATCCATGGTTGAGCAGCTGCACTCAAGTCTAAGATCCCCATGTATAATGTTCCTGGCAATTTAATTAAAGGGGTTATCCACCATAAGGGGATTTTAGTACGTACCTGGCAGGCAGTAATGGACATGCTTAGGAAAGATCTGCGCTTGTCTTGTGGCTAAATGGCTATGTTGTGAGATTACCATAACACTGTGGCTAGCTTTTTGTGAACTGGTATTTCCTGTTTGACTTTTCTTTTTTTGAATACAAACCCCACAATTCAATTTTCCTCCCTTTTGGAGTGAAAATCACAAAAGAATTGTGAAAAAACTGTCACACACAAGTACAGACACTATATTATGAACTACACTAACTTTACAGCCCCTGTAGCATAAACAAATAAAAAAAAAATCCTGGAATACCCCTTTAATGAATATGGGTTTGACTGAAGTCTAACAAATGCTGCCTGCCATAATGTATAATGTCTAATAAGATCTGAGCCATGCCACTTAGTTCTAGTAAAGGATTATATTCATATTACACAATACAAAAACTTTGGTACCAGTTTGCTGTTCCAATATAAAGGTGAAAGACATAGAAGGTAATTTATTGACGTCTGTCACATATGTAGATTGGGGAAAGGTCACACAATTTTACGGACACTTGGATTTTTTTGTGGTCAAGTGGTCAGGGCTTGGTTAAAAGTGGGTGTGGTTGTATCTAAAGAATTTGCTACAATTTTATGCCAGCTGGTATAGATTTTTGTGGCTGTCAAATGAGCCTCTGCCATGTGTGCCTCTTCATAAATCCCCTACAGTACTACACTGGCAGATGTTAAATTTAGACCATTATATGAAATGCTGCTCTTGGTAAATTCCTTTCCCCCTCCATAGTGCGATGAGTTTGGTATGAAGGAGCTGCACAGGTCCTGTCCTCAAACTCATCAAACACCTGGGATGTTTGAAACACGACTGTGAGTCAGACTCACAGACTATTGCCGGCCGCATTAATGTTCCACTTCAGCTTGTGATATGCTGAGCACAGTGTCATGTACCGGTAGAGATGAGCGAACTTTTCAAAAATTTGATTCGGCCGATTAGCCGAATTTTCCCGAAAAGTTTGTTTCGATCCAAATTTATTTGCGGCAAATCAATGTTAAAAAAGGCTATTTCTAGCCTATATACAGACTCTATAGGGGTATAGAACACTTTGCTGTGTCGTAAAACGCATATGGAGTGTGCTGGGGTAGTGAAATAATACTGTTATTCAGAATAGCATGCAGATTACCGGCATCGCTCTTAGAATCAGCAGCACAGCAGCACAATGACAGAGCCTGGTGGTGGCATCAGTGTCAGGAGACCATATAGTGACTGAATGACATAGCGTGGACATAGCGGGGCAAGAGGAGACCATTTAGTGGCTGAATGGCACAGCGTGGAGTTGGCTGATGCACTAGTACACTACATAGTTACATAGTTACATAGTTAGTACGGTCGAAAAAAGACATATGTCCATCAAGTTCAACCAGGGAATTGAAGGGTAGGGGTGTGGCGCGATATTGGGGAAGGGATGGGATTTTATATTTCTTCATAAGCATTAATGTTATTTTGTTCCAGGAATGTATCTAATCCTGTTTTAAAGCTGTTAATTTTTCCTGCTGTGACCAGTTCCTGAGGTAGACTGTTCCATAAGTTCACAGTTCTTATGATAAAGAAGGCGTGTCGCCCCTTGAGACTAAACTTTTACTTTTCCAGACGGAGGGAGTGCCCCCTCGTCCTTTGGGGGGTTTAACCTGGAACAGTTTTTCTCCATATTTTTTGTATGGGCCATTAATATACTTATATACGTTTATCATATCCCCCCTTAAACGTCTCTTCTCAAGACTAAACAATTGCAACTCCTTTAATCGCTCCTCATAGCTAAGATGTTCCATGCCCCATATTAGTTTAGTCGCGCGTCTCTGCACCCTTTCCAACTCCGCAGTGTCCCTTTTATGGACAGGTGCCCAAAACTGAACAGCATATTCCAGGTGAGGCCGTACCAATGCTTTATAAAGGGGGAGTATTATGTCCCTGTCCCTTGAGTCCATGCCTCTTTTTATACATGACAATATCCTGCCGGCCTTGGAAGCAGCAGCCTGACATTGCATGCTATTCTGTAGTCTGTGATCTACAAGTACACCCAGATCCTTCTCTATCAGTGACTCTGCCAGTTTAATCCCCCCTAAGACATACGACGCATGCAGGTTATTAGTACCCAGATGCATAACTTTACATTTATCCACATTGAACCTCATTTGCCAAGTGGATGCCCAGACACTTAGTCTATCCAAGTCATCTTGTAACCTATACACATCCTCTATAGACTGTACCGTGCTACAAAGCTTGGTGTCATCTGCAAACATAGAAACAGAGCTGTTAATGCCATCCTCTATATCATTGATAAATAAATTAAACAACAGCGGTCCCAGTACAGAACCTTGGGGTACACCACTAATTACCGGCGACCAATCAGAGTACGAATCATTGACCACCACTCTCTGGGTACAATCCATTAGCCAGTGTTCAATCCAGTTACAAACTAAAATTTCCAAACCCAAAGACCTTAACTTACCTGTCAGACATCTATGAGGGACAGTAACAAACGCTTTAGCAAAATCCAGAAACACTATATCCACAGCCATTCCTCTGTCAAGGCTTCTACTCACCTCTTCATAAAAGCAAATTAGATTGGTTTGACAACTTCTATCCTTAGTAAACCAATGCTGGTTATCACTTATAATACAATTATCCCCTATGTATTCCTGTATGTAATCCCTTATAAGTCCTTCAAACAATTTACCCACAATGCACGTTAAACTTACCGGTCTATAGTTTCCTGGGGAAGACCTAGAGCCCTTTTTGAAGATTGGCACCACATTCGCCTTGCGCCAGTCCCTTGGCACAATACCAGACACCAGTGAATCTCTAAATATCATGAACAGGGGTACAGATATTACTGAACTTACCTCTCTAAGAACTCTTGGGTGCAATCCATCTGGCCCTGGAGATTTATATTACTTAACTTACCTTGTACCATCTCTACATTAAGCCAGTTCAGTACATTACATGATGTGTTACCAGCACTGATCTGTCCAATGTCAGCTCCTTCTTCCTTAGTATATACAGAACTAAAGAACCCATTCAGTAGCTCCGCTTTCTCTTTATCGCCTGAGACAACCTCCCCATTATCATTATTAAGGGGTCCTACATGCTCTGTCCTTGGTTTTTTTGCATTTATATATCTAAAAAAATATTTAGGATTAGTTTTGCTTTCTTTGGCCACCTGTCTCTCATTTTGAATTTTTGCTGTTTTTATTAAATTTTTACAAATTTCATTAAGCTCCTTGTACTGTTTAAATGCTATAGATATGTATTTTTTAAAGCAATTTTTTTGTTGTTTATTGCTCTTTTAACATCATTTGTCAGCCATGTAGGATTTAGTTTTAATCGTTTATATTTGTTCCCCTTTGGTATATATTTAGCTGTATAGTTATTTAGAGTTGATTTAAAGATGCCCCATTTACCTTCTGTATCAGTATTTGAAAACACCTCCCCCTAGTCTATGTCCTGTAGTGCAGCCCTCAGCCCAGGGAAGTTTGCCTTTTTAAAGTTATATGTTTTTGCCCTCCCCGTCTGTCTTTGTTTTCTACATTTTAAGTCAAAGGTAACTACCATATTTTTCACCCTATAGGACGCACCGGCGTATAAGACGCACCCAATTTATAGGTGCAAAATCTAAAAAAATAAAAATTTTGAACCCAATAGTGGTCTTCAACCTGCGGACCTCCAGATGTTGCAAAACTACAACTCCCAGCATGCCCGGACAGCCGTTGGCTGTCCGGGCATGCTGGGAGTTGTAGTTTTGCAACATCTGGAGGTCCGCAGATTGAAGACCACTGCATAGGAGGTAATACTCACGTGTCCCCGCCGCTCCGGACCCGTCACCGCTGCCCTGGATGTCGCTCCATCGCTGACGCCGTGTCCCCGTTGCTTCGGAATGTCTCTGCTGCCGGCCGGATATCCTCGCTCTCCGCCGCCGCCATCACGTCGTTACGCACGCCGACGCACGTACGTGATGACGAGGAAGGAGAGCGCCAGCCATACAGGGGATCCCTGAACGGAGAAGACACCGAGGAGGCAGGTAAGGTCCCTCCCGGTGTCCTGTAATCACTAACCTGGCTATTCAGTCGGGCTGTTCGGGACTGCCACGGTGAAATCGCGGCGGTCCCGAACAGCCCGACTGAACAGCCGGGTTAGTGTCGCTTTCCCTTCAGACGCGGCAGTCAGCTTTGATCGCCGCGTCTGAAGGGTTAATACAGGGAATCACCGCGATCGGTGATGTCCTGTATTAGCCGCGGGTCCCGGCCGTTGATGGCCGCAGGGACCGCCACGATAGGGGTGTATTCGCCGTAAAAGACGCACCGACTTTTTCCCCCCAGTTTTGGGGAAGAAAAAGTGCGTCTTATACGGCGAAAAATACGGTATATTGTGGTCGCTATTACCAAGGTTTTCCCGCACAGTTACATTACCAACCAGCTCTGCGTTGTTGGAAATGATCAGATCCAACAAGGCATCACTTCTTGTTGGCTCCTCCACAAACTGGCCCATAAAATTATCCTGCAATAAATTTAGGAATTGTCGCCCCTTTGTAGTTTTAGCCAACCCCGGACCCCAATCTATATCTGGATAGTTAAAATCTCCCATTATTACCACTGTACCTGCCCGGGCGGCCCTCTCTATATGTTTATGCAGCCGACCTTCTATCTCTTCAGTGATATTAGGGGGTCTGTAGATTACACCAAGTATTATTTTTTCAGTATTTCCCTCCTTTTGTAATTCTACCCACAGTGATTCCACATCCTCAGAATCATCACACACTATGGCATCGTTCACACTGACTTTCATACCACTTCTTACATACAGACAGACTTCACCTCCTTTTCTGTTCATTCTATCTTTGCGAAACAATGTAAACCCCTGCAGATTGACAGCCCAGTCATGCGAGGAGTCCAGCCATGTCTCAGTGACCCCAACTATATCAATATGTTCCTCCAGTATCAAGGCCTCAAGCTCCCCCATTTTATTTTCTAGGCTTCTGGCATTTGTGAACATACACTTTACATTTCCATCCTTTATGTTATTGGGGTTAATGGGATTCAAGGGTGTAAGTTTTATTTTCCTATGAAGCCTATTCCTAATAACTATTCTAACCCCTCCCTCTGCTCCAAAGATTTTTCATTGGTAGCACCCGCTATCCAAAAGTTAGAAATTTCCAGACCCAGGCCCCACCTCTGCGGCATCAGTAACCCATATATTGCCTGTAGGACACAGACTGTAGTTGGCTGATGCACCAGTACACACCAGGGCTTCACAATCCCCCCTCCAAAATCAACACAATGAGAAATTTTTGTCAAAGATTTTTCATTGATAGCACCCACTATCCAAAAATTTGAAATTTCCAGAACCAGGCCCCACCCCTGTTGCATCAGTAACCCATATATCGCCTGCATGACACAGCCTGGAGTTGGCTGATGCAAGAATACACACCAGGGCTTCACAATCCCCCCCAAAAAAAAAAAAAAAGCAACACAATATATGACATTTTTGTCAAAGATTTCTCATTGGTAGCACCCGCTATCCAAAAATGTGAAATTTCCAGAACCAGGTCCCACCCCTGTGGCATCAGTAACCCATATATTGCCTGCATGACACAGCATGGAGTTGGCTGATGCAAGAGTACACACCAGGGCTTCACAATCCCCCCCCCAAAAACCAACACAATATATGAAATTTTTGTCAAAGATTCCTCATTGGTAGCACCGGCTATCCAAAAATTTGAAATTTCAAGACCCAGGCCCCACCTCTGCGGCATCAGGAACCCATATATTGATTGAAGGACACAGCCTGGAGTTGGCTGATGCACCAGTACACACCCGGGCTTCACAATCCCCTCCAAAAAACAACAACATTTTAGATTTTTTTTTTAAAGAAATACCTTTGTGTAAGAACAAGCACATATCCAACAGTTCACAAGACTCTATAATGCAGGACGGTGGACCACCCAAAGACATTCTTCTCAAAAATAATAAACCACACAATGTTTGAAGTTTTTTTACAAAAACTAATTCAATATGTGTGTAAGCGCATCTGTCTCCAAAAGATCAGATCACCAAAGGACTTTTTTCGCCCAAAATGATGAAGCAGAGTTAATCCCTGTCCGTATTTTTATTTTATTTTTTCATTAAAAAAATCACACGCAACAAGCGTTCCGTTGTGTAACGATTAGCATTCTGGAAAATTCAATTTTATTACTGATAAAATTATCAGTAAATTAAAAAAAAAAAAACACTACCCAAGAGCGTTTAATTACCCCATACATTGCACCAGGAGCAGTCAAGAGTAGGCCTCAGCAGTACCCAAGAGGCTTTAATAACCCCCTACCTTTGCACGATCAATTGCGAGATCAAGCAATACCAGGTGTGTTATGCCCTCTGAATTCCGGGGCCGCAGGCGCGCTCCACTAAACGGATTAGCGTGTCTCTATCTTTCATCGACCGGTGCTGGTAACCCGCTCACTCCTGGAAAGGTAACCTGCCTCGAAGCAGGTGGTCTCCCCCGGGCACGTTTGGCTCCAGAATTTCCACTACTGCCATACCACGCTGACTGCCAACTGTGCTACCGCCTTACTGACTCAAGGGCAACCTGCAACTCTCTTCTCCCGATGATGAACCCCCTTCTCCTGAGATCGAGCAATAACAAGTGTGTTATGCCCTCAGATGTCCGGGGCTGCAGGCGCGCTCCACTGAACGGATTAAGGTATGTCCATCTTTTTTTGTAGCACCCGCAATCCAAAAATTTTAATTTCACAGAACCAGGCCCCACCTCTGTGGCATCAGGAACCCATTTATTGCCTGAAGGACAAAGCCTGGAGTTGGCTGATGCACCAGTACATACAGGGCTTCACAATCCGCCCCAAAATAAACAAAATTGTATAATTTTTTTTAATTTTTTTTTTTAATTTACACCTTTGTGTAAGCACAAGCGCATATCCAACATTTCAGAAGACTCTATAAGGCAGGACGGTGGACCACCCAAAGACTTTCTTCTAAAAAATAATGAAGCACATAATTGTTTACTTTTTAAAAAAAAAAATTGAAATTCCCAGACCCATGCCCCACCTCAGCTGCATCAGTAACCCATAGATTGCCTGAAAGACACAGCCTGGAGTTGGCTGATGCACGAGTACACACCCGGGCTTCACAATCCACCCCAAAAAAACACAATTTTTTTTAAATTGTCTGACAAAATACCTTTTTGTTAAAACAAGCGCATATACAGCAGTTCAGAAGACTATATAATGCAGGACGGTGGACCACCCAAAGACATTCTTCTATAATATAATAAACCACACAATATGTTCAATTTTTTTAAATAATTGAAATTCCAAGGCCCCACCTCTGCTGCATCAGTAACCCATATATTGCCTAACGGACACAGACTGGAGTTGACTGATGCACGAGTACACACTACACACCCGTCACCCGGGCTTCACAGTCCACCCCAAAAAAACGCAAAATTTTATCGAAATTTTCGTACAAAATACCTTTTTTTTAAAAAACAAGTGCATATACAGCGGTTCAGAAGACTCTATAATGCACGATGGTGGACCACCCAAAGACATTCTTCTCAAAAGTAATAAACCACACAATGTTTGAAATTTGGTTAAAAAAATTATTACATGTGTGTAAGTGCATCTGTCTCCAAAAAATCAGATGGCAAAAGGATTCTATTCGACAAAAATGATTAAGCAGAGTTAATCCCTCTCCATCTATTTTTTTTTTTCATTAAAAAATCACACGCAACAAGCGTTCTGTTGTGTAACGGTTAGTATTCTCCAAAATTCTTGTCACGATGCCGGCTGGCAGGAGGTGGATCCTCTGTGCCAGAGAGGGATTGGCGTGGACCGTGCTAGTGGACCGGTTCTAAGCTACTACTGGTGTTCACCAGAGCCCGCCGCAAAGCGGGATGGTCTTGCTGCGGCGGTAGTAACCAGGTCGTATCCACTAGCAACGGCTCAACCTCTCTGACTGCTGAAGATAGGCGCGGTACAAGGGAGTAGACAGAAGCAAGGTCGGACGTAGCAGAAGGTCGGGGCAGGCAGCAAGGATCGTAGTCAGGGGCAACGGCAGGAGGTCTGAAACACAGGCTAGGAACACACAAGGGAACGCTTTCACTAGGCACAAGGGCAACAAGATCCGGCGAGGGAGTGCAGGGGAAGTGAGGTATACATAGGGAGTGCACAGGTGAAAACACTAATTGGAACCACTGCGCCAATCAGTGGCGCAGTGGCCCTTTAAATCGCAGAGGCCCGGCGCGCGCGCGCCCTAGGGAGCGGGGCCGCGCGCACCGGGACAGGACCGAGGGAGAGCGAGTCAGGTACGGAAGCCGGGGTGCGCATCGCGAGCGGGCGCCACCCGCATCGCGAATCGCATCCCGGCTGGAGGCGGTATCGCAGCGCACCCGGTCAGTGGAACTGACCGGGGCGCTGCCGTAGCGAGGGTGTTGCGAGCGCTCCGGGGAGGAGCGGGGACCCGGAGCGCTCGGCGTAATAATTCTATTTTATTACTGATAAAATTACCAGTAAATTTAACAATAACACTACCCGAGAGTGTTTCATTACTCCACACATTGCACCAGGAGCAGTCAGGAGTAGGCCTCAGCAGTACCCAAGAGGCTTTAATAACCCCTTACCTTGCCCGATCAATTGCGAGATCGAGCAATAACAGGTGTGTTATGGCCTCAGATGTCCTGGGCCGCACTAGCGCTCCACTGAACGGATTAGCGTCTCTCTATCTTTCAAGGACAGGTGCGTGTTGCACGCTTAAACCAGTTCGTTATAGGGATCTGTGATTGCAATTATTTAATCTTAAAACGAGGAATTACCAGTAAGTGAGGGTCACAAGCTGGCGTTTATTAAGTCCCTGCCCTTTGTACACACCGCCCGTCACTATAAGCAATTGGATTAGTTAGTGAGTTGGTTAGTGAGGTCCTCGGATCGGCCCAGGCGGGGTAGGAGAAGGCCCTGGCAGAGCGCCGAGAATTTAACGATCATTGTTGAAATTTGCATTAAGCATGTATTTAGCTACTGCTAAACATCCAAAAATGTAAGGGCCAAGGCCAGAGGCACCAGGGAGGCAAGTAGTTCCTGAAAGACACAGAATGAGTCTGGAGCATGCATTTGCAGTACCCAAGAGGTTTTCATAACTCCTTACATTTAAAGATCAATGTTTACATTTGCATTAAGCATGTATTTAGCTACTGCTAAACTTCAAAAAATTATAAGCCCAAGGCCTGAGGCACCAGGGAGGCAAGATGTTTGTGAAAGACACAGAATGAGTCTGGGGCAGTCATTCGCAGTACCCAAGAGGGTTTCATAACCCCTTACATTTAAAGATCAATGTTGACATTTGCATTAAGCATGTATTTAGCTACTGCTAAACTTCAAAAAATTATAGGCCCAAAGCCAGAAGCTTCAGTTTTCCCCATATTAGGAGCATAGTTGTCCCCCAGATTAGGCAGCATAGATGTCCCCCAGATTAGAACCATAGTTGTCCCCCAGATTAGGCAGCATAGATGTCACCCAGATTAGGAGCATACTTGTCCCTCAGATTAGGCAGCATAGATGTCCCCCAGATTAGGCAGCATAGTTGTCCCCCAATCAGCGTGGGCCGGTCAGAGCTAATCAAAGGGCCGTATGTGTCAAGCGGGCCATACAATCCCCAGGTTTGCCTCAGAGGGTTTCATAACCAATCACAATAGAGAACATTTTGTTGTAGGAGCATGGTCAATCTACTCAAACCCATCTGTCATTGGTGGCTGGAAATCCTGGCTGATCCATCCCTGATTAATCTTGACAAACGTCAGTCTCTCCACATTTTTAGTGGACAGACGAGTTCGCCTTGGGGTGACTATGGCCCCGGCCGCACTAAATACCCGCTCTGATGGCACACTACTGGCCGGGCAGGACAGCTTTTCCAGGGCAAACTCCGCTAGTTGCGGCCATAAATCGAGTTTGGCTGCCCAGAAGTCCAGTGGATCTTCAACTGTTGTTGGCAGGGTCATGTCGAGGTAAGCCATCACCTGCTGGTTCAGGTCCTGCTCCATGTCCACCTGCTGCTGATGAGTAGCTTCACTATGCGGCTGAAGGAAGCTACTCATCAACGACTGTAGACTCAGGCTGCTGCTGATTGAGCCGGTACTGCTCCTGCCACCCCTCCCCAGCAGCCATGGCAGTGGAAGGTGAGCGCAGAGGGCCCCCCGAGTCAGACCTGCGAGTGGATGGACCATGTAGCCGATAGGCATCGGCCAACCAACTACGTAGAAGCTCCCTGAAGTAGGTCAGTTTGTCCTCCCTCTCAGTGAGTGTAAAAAAGGCCCCCATTCTGGCCTTTTAGCGAGGGTCTAATAAGGTGGAGATCCAGAAGTCATCGCGCTGACGAATTTTGACAATTCGGGGGTCACTACGCAAGCAACTCAGCATGCATCGTGCCATTTGTGACAGTGATTCACTGGTACTACCTGCCTCCATCTCCACTGCATACTGCCATGGTGTGTCTGGGTCCTCTGTCTCGCCTCCCTTGTAATAACCCTCCAGCTCCTCTGGCTGCTCCTGCTCCTCCCCACCTGTCCAATGACCAGAAACACCGGCCATCTCATTCACCGTAAACTGTGCTCCGTTCTGCCCCTCATCCTCCTCCTCCAGTTCATCCCCCACAGGACTCATGTAGCCTTCTGATGTAGGCGCAACATCTCCATTGCCGTGACCAGCCATGTTTTCAATCATTTTTTGGAGTAAATGTAGGAGTGGAATTACGTCGTTCATGGCGTAATTCGAGCGACTAACAAAAAATGTGGCTTCCTCAAAGGGCCTCAGCAAACGGCAGGTGTCACGTGTGAGCTGCCAATTGTTCACATTGAAGTTACACAGGGGAGTACTCCTATCTGCTTGTATCATCAAAAAATCCGTGATTGCTTTTCTTTGTTCATATAGTCCGTCCAACATGTGGAGGGTGGAATTCCAACGTGTGGCAACGTCACAAATGAGACTATGTTGTGGGATATCGTTCTGACGCTGCAGCTCAAGCAAAGTGTGCTTGGCGGTGTATGAGTGGCTGAAGTGCATGCACAGTTTACTTGCCATTGTCAGGACGTCTTGCAAATGGGGTGAAGACTTGATGAACTTCTTGACAACCAGATTCAACACGTGTGCCATGCAGGGCGAATGGTTCACACTTCCTTGTCGCAGCGCGGCCACAATGTTCTTTCCATTGTCGGTCACCATGGTTCCCATTTCCAGATTTCCATACTCAAATTTCTTCCCTAATGAACTTCAGCAGTTCCTACCCTGTGTGACTCTGTTCGCCAAGGCAAACCATGTGAAGGACGGCTTGACACCGCTGTGCCCTACACACGTGGTACGATGAAGGGCCACCGAGATTTGGATGTTCAGTGGAGGCCTGTTACGCCGAGCGCTCCGGGTCCCCGCTCCTCCCCGGAGCGCTCGCTTCACTCTCCCCGCGGCAGCGCTCCGGTCACGTCCTCTGACCCGGGGCGCTGCGATTCCGCTGCCAGCCGGGATGCGATTCGCGATGCGGGTAGCGCCCGCTCGCGATGCGCACCCCGGCTCCCCTACCTGACTCGCTCTCCGTCTGTTCTGTCCCGGCGCGCGCGGCCCCGCTCCCTAGGGCGCGCGCGCGCCGGGTCTCTGCGATTTAAAGGGCCACTGCGCCGCTGATTGGCGCAGTGGTCCCAATTAGTGTGTTCACCTGTGCACTTCCCTATATCACCTCACTTCCCCTGCACTCCCTTGCCGGATCTTGTTGCCTTAGTGCCAGTGAAAGCGTTCCTTGTGTGTTCCTTGCCTGTGTTTCCAGACCTTCTGCCGTTGCCCCTGACTACGATCCTTGCTGCCTGCCCCGACCTTCTGCTACGTCCGACCTTGCTTTTGCCTACTCCCTTGTACCGCGCCTATCTTCAGCAGCCAGAGAGGTGAGCCGTTGCTAGTGGATACGACCTGGTCACTACCGCCGCAGCAAGACCATCCCGCTTTGCGGCGGGCTCTGGTGAAAACCAGTAGTGGCTTAGAACCGGTCCACTAGCACGGTCCACGCCAATCCCTCTCTGGCACAGAGGATCCACTACCTGCCAGCCGGCATCGTGACAGTAGATCCGGCCATGGATCCCGCTGAAGTTCCTCTGCCAGTTGTCGCTGACCTCACCACGGTGGTCGCCCAGCAGTCACAACAGATAGCGCAACAAGGCCAACAGCTGTCTCAACTGACCGTTATGCTACAACAGTTACTACCACAGCTTCAGCAGTCATCTCCTCCGCCAGCTCCTGCACCTCCTCCGCAGCGAGTGGCCGCTCCTGGGATACGCTTATCCTTGCCGGATAAATTTGATGGGGACTCTAAGTTTTGCCGTGGCTTTCTTTCCCAATGTTCCCTGCATCTGGAGATGATGTCGGACCTGTTTCCCACTGAAAGGTCTAAGGTGGCTTTCGTAGTCAGCCTTCTGTCCGGAAAAGCCCTGTCATGGGCCACACCGCTCTGGGACCGCAATGACCCCGTCACTGCCTCTGTACACTCCTTCTTCTCGGAAATCCGAAGTGTCTTTGAGGAACCTGCCCGAGCCTCTTCTGCTGAGACTGCCCTGTTGAACCTGGTCCAGGGTAATTCTTCCGTTGGCGAGTATGCCGTACAATTCCGTACTCTTGCTTCAGAATTGTCCTGGAATAATGAGGCCCTCTGCGCGACCTTCAAAAAAGGCCTATCCAGCAACATTAAAGATGTTCTGGCCGCACGAGAAATTCCTGCTAATCTACATGAATTTATTCACCTAGCCACTCGCATTGACATGCGTTTTTCCGAAAGGCGTCAGGAACTCCGCCAAGATATGGACTCTGTTCGCACGAGGCGTTTCTTCTCCTCGGCTCCTCTCTCCTCTGGTCCCCTGCAATCTGTTCCTGTGCCTCCCGCCGTGGAGGCTATGCAGGTCGACCGGTCTCGCCTGACACCTCAAGAGAGGACACGACGCCGTATGGAGAACCTCTGCCTGTACTGTGCTAGTACCGAACACTTCCTGAGAGATTGTCCTATCCGTCCTCCTCGCCTGGAAAGACGTACGCTGACTCCGCACAATGGTGAGACAGTCCTTGATGTCTACTCTGCTTCTCCACGTCTTACTGTGCCTGTGCGGATATCTGCCTCTGCCTTCTCCTTCTCTACAGTGGCCTTCTTGGACTCAGGATCTGCAGGAAATTTTATTTTGGCCTCTCTCGTCAACAGGTTCAACATCCCGGTGACCAGTCTCGCCAGACCCCTCTACATCAATTGTGTAAATAATGAAAGATTGGACTGTACCATACGTTTCCGCACGGAGCCCCTTCTTATGAGCATCGGATCTCATCATGAGAGGATTGAACTTTTGGTCCTCCCCAATTGCACCTCGGAAATTCTCCTTGGACTTCCCTGGCTTCAACTTCATTCCCCTACCCTGGATTGGTCCACTGGGGAGATCAAGAGTTGGGGGTCCTCTTGTTCCAAGAACTGTCTAAAACCGGTTCCCAGTAACCCTTGCCGTAACTCTGTGGTTCCTCCAGTAACCGGTCTCCCTAAGGCCTATATGGACTTCGCGGATGTTTTCTGCAAAAAACAAGCTGAGACTCTACCTTCTCACAGGCCTTATGATTGCTCTATCGACCTCCTCCCGGGCACTACTCCACCCCGGGGCAGAATTTATCCTCTCTCTGCCCCAGAGACTCTTGCCATGTCCGAATACGTCCAGGAGAATCTAAAAAAGGGCTTTATCCGTAAATCCTCCTCTCCTGCCGGAGCCGGATTTTTCTTTGTGTCCAAAAAAGATGGCTCCCTACGTCCTTGCATTGACTACCGCGGTCTTAATAAAATCACGGTTAAGAACCGCTACCCCTTACCCCTCATCTCTGAACTCTTTGATCGCCTCCAAGGTGCCCACATCTTCACTAAATTGGACTTAAGAGGCGCCTATAACCTCATCCGCATCAGAGAGGGGGACGAGTGGAAAACGGCATTTAACACCAGAGATGGACACTTTGAGTATCTGGTCATGCCCTTTGGACTGTGCAACGCCCCTGCCGTCTTCCAAGACTTTGTCAATGAAATTTTTCGTGATTTGTTATACTCCTGTGTTGTTGTATATCTGGACGATATCCTAATTTTTTCTGCCAATCTAGAAGAACACCGCCAGCATGTCCGTATGGTTCTTCAGAGACTTCGTGACAACCAACTCTATGCCAAAATTGAGAAATGTCTGTTTGAATGCCAATCTCTTCCTTTTCTAGGATATTTGGTCTCTGGCCAGGGACTACAGATGGATCCAGACAAACTCTCTGCCGTCTTAGATTGGCCACGCCCCTCCGGACTCCGTGCTATCCAACGCTTTTTGGGGTTCGCCAATTATTACAGGCAATTTATTCCACATTTTTCTACCATTGTGGCTCCTATCGTGGCTTTAACCAAAAAAAATGCTGATCCCAAGTCCTGGCCTCCTCAAGCAGAAGACGCCTTTAAACGACTCAAGTCTGCCTTTTCTTCGGCTCCCGTCCTCTCCAGACCTGACCCTTCCAAACCCTTCCTATTGGAGGTTGATGCCTCCTCAGTGGGAGCTGGAGCTGTTCTTCTACAAAAAAATTCTTCCGGGCATGCTGTCACTTGTGGTTTTTTCTCTAGGACCTTCTCTCCAGCGGAGAGGAACTACTCCATCGGGGATCGAGAGCTTCTAGCCATCAAATTAGCACTTGAGGAATGGAGGCATCTGCTGGAGGGATCAAGTTCTCCTGTTATTATCTACACCGACCACAAGAACCTCTCCTACCTCCAGTCTGCCCAACGGCTGAATCCTCGCCAGGCCCGGTGGTCTCTGTTCTTTGCCCGATTTAATTTTGAGATTCACTTTCGTCCTGCCGATAAGAACATTAGGGCCGATGCTCTCTCTCGTTCCTCGGATGCCTCAGAAGTTGAACTCTCTCCGCAACACATCATTCCACCTGACTGCCTGATCTCCACTTCTCCTGCCTCCATCAGGCAGACTCCTCCAGGAAAGACCTTTGTTTCTCCTCGCCAACGCCTCGGAATCCTCAAATGGGGTCACTCCTCCCATCTCGCAGGTCATGCGGGTATCAAGAAATCTGTGCAACTCATCTCCCGCTTCTATTGGTGGCCGACTCTGGAGACGGATGTTGTGGACTTTGTGCGAGCCTGCACTATCTGTGCCCGGGATAAGACTCCTCGCCAGAAGCCCGCTGGTTTTCTTCATCCTCTGCCTGTCCCCGAACAGCCTTGGTCTCTGATTGGTATGGATTTTATTACTGATTTACCCCCTTCCCGTGGCAACACTGTTATTTGGGTGGTCGTTGATCGATTCTCCAAAATGGCACATTTCATCCCTCTTCCTGGTCTTCCTTCTGCGCCTCAGTTGGCTAAACAATTTTTTGTACACATTTTTCGTCTTCACGGGTTGCCTACGCAGATTGTCTCGGATAGAGGCGTCCAATTCGTGTCTAAATTCTGGAGGGCTCTCTGTAAACAACTCAAGATTAAATTAAATTTTTCTTCTGCATATCATCCCCAGTCCAATGGACAAGTAGAAAGGATTAACCAGATCTTGGGTGATTATTTGCGACATTTTGTTTCCTCCCGCCAGGATGACTGGGCAGATCTCCTCCCATGGGCCGAATTCTCGTATAACTTCAGGGTCTCTGAGTCTTCCTCCAAATCCCCATTTTTCGTGGTGTACGGCCGTCACCCTCTTCCCCCCCCTCCCTACTCCCTTGCCCTCTGGTCTGCCCGCTGTGGATGAAATTTCTCGTGACCTTTCCATCATATGGAGAGAGACCCAAAATTCTCTCTTACAGGCTTCATCACGCATGAAGAAGTTCGCGGATAAGAAAAGAAGAGCTCCCCCCGTTTTTTCCCCTGGAGACAAGGTATGGCTCTCCGCTAAATATGTCCGCTTCCGTGTCCCTAGCTACAAGTTGGGACCACGCTATCTTGGTCCTTTCAAAATTTTGTGTCAAATTAATCCTGTCTCTTATAAACTTCTTCTTCCTCCCTCTCTTCGTATCCCTAATGCCTTTCACGTCTCTCTTCTCAAACCACTCATCCTCAATCGTTTTTCTCCCAAATCTGTTCCTCCCACTCCTGTTTCTGGCTCCTCGGACATCTTCTCGGTCAAAGAAATTTTAGCTGCCAAAAAGGTCAGAGGGAAAAAATTTTTTTTAGTGGACTGGGAGGGTTGTGGTCCTGAAGAGAGATCCTGGGAACCTGAGGACAACATCCTAGACAAAAGTCTGCTCCTCAGGTTCTCAGGCTCCAAGAAGAGGGGGAGACCCAAGGGGGGGGGTACTGTTACGCCGAGCGCTCCGGGTCCCCGCTCCTCCCCGGAGCGCTCGCTTCACTCTCCCCGCGGCAGCGCTCCGGTCACGTCCTCTGACCCGGGGCGCTGCGATTCCGCTGCCAGCCGGGATGCGATTCGCGATGCGGGTAGCGCCCGCTCGCGATGCGCACCCCGGCTCCCCTACCTGACTCGCTCTCCGTCTGTTCTGTCCCGGCGCGCGCGGCCCCGCTCCCTAGGGCGCGTGCGCGCCGGGTCTCTGCGATTTAAAGGGCCACTGCGCCGCTGATTGGCGCAGTGGTCCCAATTAGTGTGTTCACCTGTGCACTTCCCTATATCACCTCACTTCCCCTGCACTCCCTTGCCGGATCTTGTTGCCTTAGTGCCAGTGAAAGCGTTCCTTGTGTGTTCCTTGCCTGTGTTTCCAGACCTTCTGCCGTTGCCCCTGACTACGATCCTTGCTGCCTGCCCCGACCTTCTGCTACGTCCGACCTTGCTTTTGCCTACTCCCTTGTACCGCGCCTATCTTCAGCAGCCAGAGAGGTGAGCCGTTGCTAGTGGATACGACCTGGTCACTACCGCCGCAGCAAGACCATCCCGCTTTGCGGCGGGCTCTGGTGAAAACCAGTAGTGGCTTAGAACCGGTCCACTAGCACGGTCCACGCCAATCCCTCTCTGGCACAGAGGATCCACTACCTGCCAGCCGGCATCGTGACAAGGCCGAGGACACGGAGGAGGAGGAGGAGGCGGAGGAGGCGCACACTGTAAAAGGACAACTGCCTGGGAGCAAGAGCGTGGAGGAGGAAGCGGTGTGACCTGTCCAAGTTGCTGCTGTGGCTGTGCAGGAACAACATTTACCCAGTGGGCCGTAAAAGACATGTATTGTCCCTGCCCGTAGTTACAGCTCCACACATAGGCACTGCCGTGCACTTTTGAACACACCGACAGGCTCAAGGACTGGCTCACCTTCTCTTGTACAAACTTATGCAGGGCTGGTACTGCCTTCTTCGCAAAGAAATGACGGCTTGGGACTCTCCACCTCGGCTCGGCACACGCCATCAATTCCCTGAAAGCTGCAGAGTCCACCAGTTGGAAAGGGAAGGACTGCAACACCAGCAATTTGGACAGGAGCACATTCAACTTCTACGCCGTTGGATGAGTGGGCGCATACTGTTGTCTCTTGGACATGGCTTAGCCAATCGATTGTTGGCGGAATGGCTGACTACGAGCGGAGGAAGCAGGAGCGCAAGAAGGATGGTTTGACACAATGCTCCCTTCGGCTGAGGTGGTGGAGCCTTGGCTGGATGACGGAGGGAGCGGATGGCCACTGGGTGATGCGGCAGGCTGGACCACTACCTCGCAGCCACGGTTATCCTAGGCCGCTTTATGGTGGCGAATCATGTGTTGACGCAGGGCCGTGGTGCCGAGATTGGGACCCTGGCCACGCTTCACTTTCTGCCCACAGATTTTGCATGTGACTACGCTAAGGTCCCCCGGATTCTTTATGAAGAACAACCACACCGCAGAGTAGCTGATTTTCCCACCCATAGTTCGCACTATTTCACTGCTATTGGCGTAGTCTCCAGGAACCCCTGTTCCACTACCTCCCTGAATGGTAGCTTGCCGCGAAGCGGGTGGTCTCCCCCTGGCACGTTTGGCTCCTGAATTTCCACTACTTCCACCACCACGCTGATTGCAAACCGTGCTACCGCCTTGCTGCCTCATAGACAAAGAGCAAATCTCCTCTCCTGATGATGATGAAGCCCCGGCTTCTGCACCCGGCTCCCAATTGCGATCGGCTTCATCATCATCAAAAGATGTGTGCAAGTCACTGATGTCCTCCTCGTGTTCCACAACAGTGTCTGCCTCAGGACCCTGAGCAATTGAAACACCGCCTCCCACGTCACTCTCCGCATCACTACTTGGCCGCCTTGCGGAGCAAGGGACGCATGTCTCCTCACATTCTTGGCTGCCCATTTGATGCTGACTGTCCTCTATTACATCGTCCTCGCTAAATAGTGGAGCTGAACCCAAAGCATGAGATACTTCTTTGGGAAAGGGAACAGCATAGGACAAAGGCAATGGGATTACAAGGACTGCTCCCTGGCCATGCCAACTGAGGGTTGTGTCTGAGGAACCCACCGACTCTTGACTGGGGTTGTCAGATGTCGCTTGTGATGATGGGGATGAGTGTGCAAACCAATTGACGAGGAGAGATGGGTCGACGACACGACCGCTGGGTGTTAACGGGAGCTCAGGCCTATTGCTGCGACCCTGCTGCCACTCGCCCCAAGTCTGCTGCCAACTCTGCCTGACGTATGTAGGCCTCTGCCCCTTCTCTGTGCACGTCCTGGCACTTCCCTGCCTGACATACTTAGTGCGTTTATGAGGGTATAGAACAGCAGCAGGCGATTACTTACGGCTGTCCTTTCAAAGTATATAGGCCCTAGAGAGAATAACAGTTACTAAATAGTACACTCCTTTTTTGTATGTATGCCCTTTGCAATGATGAGCTCACTGTTAAGCGTATTTATACGCAGAAAAATACTCTTTTTTTGTTGTATACACCAGCCAGTGTATACTAATGTGTGGAATAGCACTGAATTTAGCACCGAGACAGAATACAGGTACTAAATAGTACACTACTTGGTTGTATGTATGCCCTTTGCAATGATGAGCACACTGTTAAGCGTATTTGTACGCAGGAAAAACTAATTTTTTCTTTAATACACTGGCAGGTGTATAATGTGTGGTATAACACTTAATTTAGCACAGAGACAGAAAAAAAGGTGGTATATGGTACACTATTTGCTTGAATTTAGGCCCTTTGCAATGATAAGGCCACTGAAAAAGCGTATTTTTACGCAGGGAAACCTTTTTTTTCTTTAATACACCGGCAGGTGTATAATGTGTGGTATAAAACAGAAATACAGGTACTAAATAGTACGCTATTTGCTTGTATGTAGGCCCTTTGCAATGATAAGGCCACTGTTTAGCGTATTTTTACGCAGGAAAACCTTTTTTTTCTTTAATACACCAGCAGGTATATAACGTGTGGTGTAACACTTAACTTAGCACAGAGACAGAAAAAAAGGTGGTATATGGTACGCTATTTGCTTGTATTTAGGCCCTTTGCAATGATAAGGCCACTGTTAAGCGTATTTTTACTCAGGAAAAACTTTTTTTTCTTTAATACACCGGCAGGTGTATTACGTGTGGTATAACACTGAATTTAGCACAGAGACAGAAAAAAAGGTAGTATATGGTACGCTATTTGCTTGTATGTAGGACCTTTGCAATGATAAGGCCACTGTTAAGCGTATTTTTACGCAGGAAAATCTTTTTTTTCTTTAATACACCGGCAGGTATATAACGTGTGGTATAGCACTTAATTTAGCACAGAGACAGAAACAAAGGTGGTATATGGTACACTATTTGCTTGAATTTAGGCCCTTTGCAATGATAAGGCCACTGAAAAAGCGTATTTTTACGCAGGAAAACCTTTTTTTTCTTTAATACACCGGCAAGTGTATAATGTGTGGTATAAAACAGAAATACAGGTACTCAATAGTACGCTATTTGCTTGTATGTAGGCCCTTTGCAATGATAAGGCCACTGTTAAGCGTATTTTTACGCAGGAAAACCTTTTTTTTTCTTTAATACACCGGCAGGTATATAACGTGTGGTGTAACACTTAACTTAGCACAGAGACAGAAAAAAAGGTGGTATATGGTATGCTATTTGCTTGTATGTAGGCCCTTTGCAATGATAAGGCCACTCTTATGCGTATTTTTACGCAGGAAAACCTTTTTTTTCTTTAATACACCGGCAGGTATATAACGTGTGGTATAACACTTAATTTAGCACAGAGACAGAAAAAAAGGTAGTATATGGTATGCCATTTGCTTGTATGTAGGCCCTTTGCAATGATAAGGCCACTGTTAAGCGTATTTTTACGCAGGAAAACCTTTTTTTTCTTTAATACACCGGCAGGTATATAACGTGTGGTATAACACTTAATTTAGCACAGAGACAGAAAAAAAAGGTAGTATATGGTACGCTATTTGCTTGTATGTAGGCCCTTTGCAATGATAAGGCCACTGTTAAGCGTATTTTTACGCAGGAAAACCTTTTTTTTTTCTTTAATACACCGGCAGGTATATAACGTGTGGTATAACACTTAATTTAGCACAGAGACAGAAAAAAAAGGTGGTATATGATACGCTATTTGCTTGTATGTATGCCCTTTGCAATGATAAGGCCACTGTTAAGCGTATTTTTACTCAGGAAAAAAATGTATTTTCTTTAATACACCGGCAGGTGTATAACGTGTGGAATAACACTTAATTTAGCACAGAGACAGAAAAAAAGGTGGTATATGGTACTCTATTTGCTTGTATTTAGGCCCTTTGCAATGATAAGGCCACTGTTAAGCGTATTTGTACTCAGGAAAAAAAAAATGTCTTTAATACACCGGAAGGGGTGTAAAGTGTGGTATAACACTTAATTTAGCACAGAAACAGAGTAACAAGTGAAAAATGGTAAAAAGGCACTAAAGTCCACACTAATATGACTTATTTCTGAACAGCAGCAGGACCCAACAGTGCAGCACCACAAAAAAAAAAAAAAATCCAGGGATTAAACCCTAAATTGCACTCTATCACACAATTCTGAGCAGCAGAAGATTTGTGGAGAAAAAAAAACTCAATAGAGCTGAAAAATGAGGAGATGAGATGCTTCAGAAAGTTCAGGCAGCTTGGAGATCTGTATGAGGCAGCTGACAGCTATCTGCCCCTCTCTGCTGCAATGCTCAATAACGTGAATAGGAGGTTTAGCAATCAATGATCCTTCTCAGAGTAACAGCACAGCACTCTGCACTCCTGCCTTTCCCTAATGCTGATGTGACTAGCAGTTGCAGTGTAACGCTGTGGTATGAGCTATTCACACACACGCATTCCCGTCCTCTCCATCTGAGTGCATAGATGAAATGAAGTGAGGCAAGATGGCCGCCGATTATATAGGGGCTGTGACATCACAGGGGTCAGTGAACACTGATAGGCTGCATCTCACATGTGGTTCTGGGTCAGCCCGCCTACCTTCATTCCCGCCGCTGTTTCCCGCCCTCCCATAATACCCTGCCCCATGTACTTACATGTGGATCCGCCATCTTAGCTCTACAATAGCCTGGAACGCTGTGAAATGGAGTTTAATGAAGCGATTTGTGCAATAGAATCGCGGCGATATTCGTATTCGTTGCAAATCGAATTTTTCATGAAATTCGTAACAAATTCGGGTTCGTCAAGTTCGATTCGCTCATCTCTATGTTCCGGGCTTGGGCAGCAGGGAGAAGGCATTACATGACACTGTTCTCAGAATATCACTGGCCAGGGCAGGACATAACTGCAGGTGGCGATAAGCTGAGCGTATTGTGACGTGTCAGGCTCCAGAATGCGGAAGAAGACCGGACCCAAAAGACAGAAAAGTGATATCAGTGCACTGGGGGGAGCGGAAAAAGGTAAGGTAAAGTTTGTTATTTTATTTTTTGCAGCCGGGGAACAATGGATAGATACAAAGTTTCATTGCAAAAAAAAAAAAAAAAAAAATACAGATTTACTACCAATACTTTATTGGAGCCTGTAATCCTTTAGCACTGACCAAAAGTGTGATTTCAAAATCTAGAAACAAAGAAAATAAATCAAAGTTGATGTGTCAACAATTAGGGCATTGCAAAGAGCCAATATTAGTATATAATAATATCAACATTTTGTTATATTATGACACATTATATCAAGGTTATTTAAAGGCTTCACATGCATTAAATTCACTAAACGTCAAGGTTCTGTGTATTTTTGACCAGTATCATTCTAGTGTAATGCATACACCCGGTACGAGAAATAGTATATAGTATATTCTGGTGAGGTCTCCAATATTTCACTTAAATTTTGTAAATAATGCTTATCCCTCAAGAACTAAACATATAGATGAGCCAAAAGCTTCCCTTTTTTATGCTGCTGCCTAGTAAAAAAAATGGAGAATTAGAACATATATGGTCAAAGTTACTGAGATAATCCTTTATAAGGAAAATAAAATGGCCATAGTGCAAGTAATATGTGTGTGAAAGTAAGCTGTATCCACAGCATTGGGACTGTTAATCCTGTGTTGAAATAAGAATGAGTGGGTTTAAGATATCACAGCCTATTAATCCTCCCATGAGCAAATGTAATACTTATAGCGTTGGACTGAATAATCTGTCGATGTATTTATAGTGATACACGTGAATATAATATATTGAATAAGATATTTAACAAGATCCCTGATATCATTAATAAAACAAAAGTTTTATTTTTATTTTTTATAATTAATATACAAAATAATTCTACAACCTTTTTAGTGATATGGTGAAATGCAGAGGTACATTATAATCTATGGTATAATTCAGTGTTTTCCAACCAGTGTGCCTAGAGCTGTTGCAAAACTGCAACTTCCAGCATGCTGGACAGCCTTTAGTTGTCCGGCATGTTGGCAGTTATACTTTTGCAATGGCTGGAGGCCAACCAGTTGGGAATCACTGGTATAATCATGAAGTATAATGTATATTGAGACTTATAGTTAAACAAATTATGTTCCTGCATTAAACTAAACAGGGCATGAGGGCAGAACATTGTGAGGACTACCTACTAGTCGAACTCTCCTCATATTGCTCCTCCCTCATACCTTTTCCAGTTGGGAAACAGACCGTCACAGTATACAACCTCTTATGAAAGTGGTTCTTCAAAGAGTCAACTAAGCAACAATAGAGTTTCTTACTGTTATCTGCTATCATCATTAGGTGACTGCAACTGCATATACTTCCTGGTGCCAATTGATGTTCAAGGCATATCAATAATAATAATAATAATAATAATAATAATAATTGTACTCATTGCTACAAGCGTTGAAATACGTATCTGTAATGAGTAGTATAACCTTACCATAACGAACAGATTTGTAAATCATATTAAACTAACATAGCGGTCAGAGGTGTGTCATAAACAGTGTTTGAGGGCATGCCTATAGAGGGCATAACCTATAGATAAATGAAATTAATAAGGGAGGGTTGGGATGGTTTAGCAAATGTCACGCCTACCCTGCTTGGAAGTGCAGGGCCCTTAAATACACACTCACCTCACCCGCCTAGAGGAGTAAGGGGGCGTACCACTCACCCCACTCGCACAAATACAGCCATAAAGGCTTCATACTTGTGCTCAATACTGCAAGCTTTGAAATATGTACCTGTAATGAGTAGGATAACCTTATCATAACGATCAGAGGTGTAAATCTTATTAAACTAACATAGCGGTCAGAGGTGTGCCATGGACCGTGTCCGAGGGAACGCCTATAGAGGGCAAAAGTCAAAACCAAATAGGATGAAAACAATGTTCAAAATTATCATAACTCCATATCATACATCTTGAAGCCTCCCAAACCATACTATATGCTGGAATAATCCTAGTCAAACAGAAAGATTGCATCTGCCAAGGTGTAACCCCCTGAGCAGATACCTGGTTCTACATAGCTATCACAGCCATACCCACACTAGAAGAACAACCTGACATTGAACTCAGCACAGGTTGACTTACTAGCTGAAGTGACCACATATTAACAGACTTACCCGTAATGAGCATGGGAAGGGAAGTTGTTGGATGCTTGTCAAGCATAAATGCAGTACTATCCCATACCCTGCTATTGAGAAGAAAAACAAAACTGTTAGGTAATTGACATGCAAGAAACCTGTAGACAATATTGACCTTTGATGATGATGGTCAGCAAACCCGTAATACCTGAAGATTAGACAAAGCACCATATCTGATAACTATAACCATACTAACACAGCCCGTCTACCCTTAACCATGACATGTATCTGTATATCACACTGAACCGTGTCAGTAACAAACTTATACACTACATATCCCTGCAACCAGGTAGTCACAGGTGACTAGATGTCATTGCACTGACGACGTGTCAGTACCAAACTTGTGTGAAGTTTCCCCCCAGCAGACTTGGCAGGCATGATGGGAAAACAAAATTGTGATGTTATTGCTCTGAAAATGTGTCAGTAACAATAACTAGTGCAGTGCAACCCCCCTGCAGACGTGGCAGGAATGACGGGTATGCAACTATGTGTTGAGATGTTAATGCACTAAAGACATGTCAGTGAGAATGATTGCCCAGAGCCTCCCCCTGTAGCCATGGCAGGCATGACAAGTATACCACCACCTATATCTCATCATGTTGATACACTGAAAATGTGTCGGTAACAATACCTTGTGTGGCATCAACCTTCATACGTGACAGGTATGACAGTTATAACCCAATAAAACTGACATACAAACAAAATAAATCATTCCACGTGAGTACAGAATAAACACTATGGATTACCAGAACAGCAAAAGTTATGACCGAAATGCACCGAATAACAATGTACCAAATACATTGACTAAATGCTATAACTATCCACCGCAATGAATGATAATGTATGCCAAAAAACTCTACACGCTCTGAATGAGCACTCCATAATCAGTACTATAGACATATACATGACACAAATTATTCACCTGGGTGATATCACAAATAAATTCTCTGATTATGTACACAGATTAAAGGAATATTCCAGGCAAAAACTTTTTTTAATTTTTCAACTGGTTCCGGAAAGTTAAACAGATTTGTGAATTACTTCTATTAAAAAATCTTAATCCTTCCAATAGTTATTAGCTTCTGAAGTTTTCTGTCTAACTGCTCAATGATGATGTCACGTCACGGGAGCTGTGCATGATGGGAGAATATCCCTTGGATGATGGGAGAATATCCCCATAGGAGCTGGACAGCTCCCGGGACGTGAGTCATCAGAAAGCAGTTAGACAGAAAACAGCAACTCAACTTCAGAAGCTAATAACTATTGGAAGGATTAATATTTTTTAATAGAAGTAATTTACAAATCTGTTTAACTTTCCGGAGCCAATTTGATATATAAAAAAAGTTTTTGCCTGGAATACCCCTTTAAACTCTATAATGTAAGCATAATGACTGCTTTGATGTATACATGACCTTAAATGGTAATGGGCGTATGCAGTGCGTGAGTGCTAAGAAACTTCTGCGTGGTAAGAAAACTCTTGCCACATACACATAAATAAATACTACAATGTAAACCTGCTGTGCAATGCAATGAAACATATGCTCAGAATAATACTTTAACTGTGTACCATTATTTCCATTGCCATGCAAAACACCATTTATTAACATACTAACAGACTACCCTCAACTGTGACACGTATCTGTGTATCCCTTAAAGACCGTGTCAGTAACAACCTTGCACCCTACCTATCCCTGCAATGTGGCAGTCACAGGTGACAAAATGTTATTGCTCTGAAACGTGCCAGTAACAATACCTCGAGCAGTTTACCCCCCCCCCCCTCTCCGTAGACCTGGCAGGAAATGACGGTTATACAATGCCTATGTGTCGTGATGTTATTGCTCTGAAGATTTGTCAGTGACAATAACTCATGCAGTGCATCCCTTTGCAGATGAGGCCGAAATTGATTGCCATACAATTACCTATGTTGTGATGTTAAAAACTCATGCAGAGCACCCCTCTGCAGACAATGCAGAAAATAACGGGTATACAATTACCTATGTCGGACTCGTGATTTTATTGCTCTGAAAGCGTGTCAGTAACAATAACTTGTGCAGCACACCCCCCACAGACAGCAGAAAATAAGGGGTATACCATCGCCTAAGTATCTTGATGTTATTTTTCTGAAGACGTGTCAGTAACATTAACTCAAGCAGTACTTCCCCCTGCAAACGTGGCAGGAATGACGGACATACAAACTTTGTATCGTAATGTTATTGCTCTGAAACGTGTCAGTAACAATAACTCATGCAGTTCTCCCACATGTAAATGTGTCAGGAATGACGGGTGTGCAGCCAACTATGAAAAGCTACAAGATAAGCCCAGAATGGACAGTATGGAACCACCCAAACGTTATAAAAAGTTGTGAACAAATGCACCGAACAATGATTTACCAAAAACATGGACTGAAAGCTTTGACCATGCACTGCAATATATGCTAACACCTGCAAATGGTGCTACACACTATAAACTCTAAATGAAATCTCTATAACGAGAACATGCCAATGTCCTGAATGAATGCCCCAACCAGAAGCATAGAATAAAAGGATAATGTAAACTTTGTGATTGCTATGAAGCATGCCTGCAGTTAACGACAATGAACATATGCATTACGTTAACCCCTTCCCGACCTATGACATACCTGTACGTCATGAGTGGGAAGGTGTTCCCGACCCATGACGTACCATGTACGTCATGAACATTTTTGCCGCTACTCGTGGCATCCCCCAGGCCCGGTAAGATGGTGGCTATCACTGATAGCCAGCCATCTTACCATGCGAACACGGGGGGTTTCGCTATCAGAATACTTAGCAGTGCGGTGTGTGAGTCCCGATCACGGGGATCAGGACACACACCGCTCTGCTAAGTGTCCCTGACCCGTCCCCCGGCGTCACTTACTCGGCCATGCGGTGTCCCGAGCGGTCCCGACGCGAGCGGCGTCCTCCAGGCGGTCCCGGCGGCGCTGCGTCCCGGCGTTGAGTTTCCAGCAGCAGGGCGGCATCTTCATTGGCAGCAGTGAGATCGCCGTAAAGCGATCTCACTGCTGCCTCTGGGAGTTTCAAAACTGCAACTCCCAGCATGCCCAGACTGCCTTTGGCTTTCTGGGCATGCTGGGAGTTGTAGTTTTGCAACATCTGGAGGTCCACAGTTTGGAGACCACTGTATAATGGTCTCCAATCTGTGCTCTTCTAAATGTTGCAAAACTACAAATCTCAGCATGCTCAGTCTGTCCAGGCATGCTGGGAGTTGTAGTTCTCTAACATCTGGAAGAGCACAGATTGGAGTCCATTATACAGTGGTCTCCAAACTGTGGACCTCCAGATGTTGCAAAACTACAACTCCCAGCATGCCCAGACTGCCCAAGCATGCTGGAAGGTGTAGTTCGGCAACATCTGATCCTTCAGATATTGCCGAACTACAACTTCCAGCATGCCTGGGCAGTCTGGGCATGCTGGGAGTTGTAGTTTTGCAACAACTGGAGGCACACTAGTTGGGAAACATTGTCCGTTTCCTACCTCAGTGCCTCCAGCTGTTGCAATTGTTGCAAAACTATAACTTCCAGCATGCACTGACAGACCATGCATGCCGGGAGTTGTAGTTTTGCAACAGCTGGAGGCACACTGGTTTGGAAACACTAAGTTTGGTTGCAAAACACTTGAAAGTTTATTACTTAACTTAGTGTTTCCAAACCAGTGTGCCTCCAGCTGTTGCAAAACTACAACTCCCAGCATGCAGGGACAGCCAAAGGGCATGCTCGGAGTTTGCAACAACTGGATGTTTGCCCCCTCCCCCCAATGTGAATGTACAGGGTACACTCACATGGGCGGAGGTTTACAGTGAGTGCTGCAAGTTTGAGATGGCGCAAATTTTGCGCTGCAGCTCAAACTCCCAGCGGCAAACTTGCTGTGAACCTCTGCCCATGTGACTGTACCCTAAAAACACTACACTACACTAACACTAACCTAAAATAAAAAGTAAAAAACACTACATATACATATACCCCTACACAGCCCCCCTCCCGAAAAAAAATGAAAAACGTCTGGTACGCTACTGTTTCCAAAACGGAGCCTCCAGCTGTTGCAAAATAACAACTCCCAGTATTGCCGGACAGCCATTGACTGTCCAGGCATGCTGGGAGTTTTGCAACAGCTGGAGGCACCCTGTTTAGGAATCATTGGCATAGAATACCCCTATGTCCACCCCTATGCAAATCCCTAATTTAGGCCTCAAATGCGCATGTCCCTCTCTCACTTTGGAGCCCTGTCGTATTTCAGGGCAACAGTTTTGGGACACATATGGGGTATCGCCGTACTCGGGAGAAATTGCCTTACAAATTTTGGGGGGCTTTTTCTTCTTTAACCCCTTGTGAAAAGGTGAAATTGGGGTCTACACCAGCATGTTAGTGTAAAAAAATAATTTTTTTACACTGACATGCTGGGGTTGCCCTATACTTTTCATTTTCACAAGAGGTAAAAGGGAAAAAAGACCCCCAAAATTTGTAATGCAATTTCTCCCGAGTACGGAGATACCCCATATGTGGGTGCAAAGTGCTCTGGGGGCGCACAACAAAGCCCAGAAGGGAGAGTGCACCATGTACATTTGAGGTGATTTGCACAGGGGTGGCTGATTGTTACAGCAGTTCTGACAAACGCAAAACAATAAATATCCATATGTGACCCCATTTTGGAAACTACACCCCTCACGGAATGTAATAAGGGGTGCAGTGAGAATTTACACCCCACTGGCGTATGACAGATTTTTGGAACAGTGGTCTGTGAAAATGAAAAATAAAATTTTTCATTTGCACAGTCCACTGTTTCAAATATCTGTCAAACGCCAGTGGGGTGTAAATGCTCACTGCACCCCTTATTAAATTCCATGAGGGGTGTAGTTTCCAAAATGGGGTCACATGTGGGGGAGGGATCCACTGTTCTAGCACCATAGGGGCTTCCTAAATGGGACATGCCCCCCAAAAACCCTTTCAGAAAAACTCACTCTCCAAAATCCCACTGTCGCTCCTTTCCTTCTCACCCCTCTACTGCGCCCGCCGAACAATTTACATACGCATATGAAGTATTTCCTTACTCGAGAGAAATTGGGTTACAAATTTTAGGGTGATTTCTCTCCTTTTACCCCTTGTAAAAATTCAAAAATTGGGTCTACAAGAACATGCGAGTGTAAAAAATGAAGATTTAGAATTTGCTGCTATTCCTGTGAAACACCTAAAGGGTTAAAACACTTACTGAATGTCATTTTGAATACTTTGGGGGGTGCAGTTTTTATAATGGGGTCATTTATGGGGTATTTCTAATATGAAGACCCTTAAAATCCACTTCCAACCTGAACTGGGCCCTGAAAAAGTACAATTTTGAAAATCTTGAGGAAAAATTGGAAAATTGCTGCGGAACTTTGAAGCCCTCTGGTGTCTTTCAAAAGTAAAAACTTGTCAATTTTTGGATGCAAACATAAAGTAGACATATTGTATATGTGAATCAATATGTCATTTATTTGGAATATCCATTTTCCTTTCAAGCAGAGACTTTCAAAGTTAGAAAAATGCTAAATTTTCAAAATTTTCATGAAATTTTTAGATTAAGGATGCAAATATCAGTGAAATTTTACCAATAACATAAAGTAGAATATGTCACGAAAAAACTATCTCGGAATCAGAATGATAAGTAAAAGCATTCCAGAGTTATTAATGTTTAAAGTGACAGTGGTCAGATTTTCAAAAAATGCCCAGGTCCTGAAGGTGAAAATGGGCTGGGTCATGAAGGGGTTAATGCTAAAACATACATGAAATAATTAAACACTATATGCAAAATATATACTACAGCCGTATGCCTGACATGAAATGCTATGAAACGTATGCAATAAATGAATATGCTATCTGTATACCATGTACTGAGTAAAATTATAACCATAAAACAGTGTACATTACTATTAACCATACACACCAGATAATACTCTACCCATACCATATATTCAGAATAACACTATGGCCATCTGCACCAAGCAAAAGTTATTAATACACAAACCAATGCCATACCTATTCTCACCTGATAACAATGCTATAAACCCATGCCAGACATCAATTCCATGCATACCAGCAAGTCCTAACATGCACCTGGCAAATAGAGTATATGGGATGCGAGTGCAGCAGTAATGTACATAGTACAACATTAACATGGTGCATACCTAAAATCAATGTTGTAGCGTATACATGATACCAACAAATCGTGCATGTGAATGGTATGACAATGTATCATCTAGGCATAGAACAGATCCCATACATACATGGTAATGAAAATATAGTGACATTTGTATGGAAAGTGCAACAAATATGCATATAATGAAATGCAAAGTGCCAATGCAGGGTATGAGTTCTATGAGGATACATACTGTATAACTGCTAGGAGCATACATACCATATAACTGCCATGAACATACAAATCATATAACTGCCATGAGCGTACATACTGTATAACTGTTATGCGCGTACATACCATATAACTGCTATGAGTGTACGTACTGTATAACTGACATGAGCATGCATGCTGTGTCACTGCTATGAGCATATGGAATGTGTAAATGCTACTTACGTATGTACTGTATGAATTCTATGCACATATATACTGTATGCCACTACGAGCGTATGGACTGTAAAACTGCTATGAGCGTAATTACTAAATAAACGCTATGAGCAAATTTACTGTATAAATGATATGAGCGTATTTGCTGTATAATAGCTATGAGCGTATGTACAACTGCTGTGAATGCATGTGCTATGAGCTTGTGTACTGTAAAACTGCTATGCGCATAGCTATTGTATGACAGCTATGAGCGCATGTACTGTATGAATGCTATGAGTGTATGTACTCTATGAATGCTATGAGCGTATAGATTGTAAAACTGCTATGAGTGTAATTACTGTATAAATGCTATAGGTGTATGTACTGTGTGACTGCTTTGAGCGTATGTACTGCATGAATGCTATGAACGTATGGACTAAATAGCTGCTATGAGCGAATAGACTGTCTAACTGATATGAGCTTATGGACTATATGAATGCCATGAGCGTATGTGCTGTATGATTGCTATGAGCGTATGTACAGTATGAATTCTAAAAGCGTGTGTGCTGTATCAAAGCCAAGAGCGTATGAACTTGTATGAATGCTATGAGCATATATGCTGTATAACTGCTATGAATGTATACACTGTATGACTGCTATGGGCATACATACTGTACAACTGTCAAGAGCATAACTGCTGTGAGCTCGTACCCAGTATACAACCAATGCGCTAGTGCATGATGTAAAAGTTAGGCGCTTGTGCTTGGTATGACAACTGTGAGCTTAAGCCCGGTCAGAAAATGCTAAACATAAGAGTGTTATAGTACAAGGGAACATAAACGTGTTATAGTATATGAAAACACAGCATGTTATAGTGTAAGGGAATATAAGGGTGTTCTAGTATATGGAAACATAAGCGTGTTATAGTGTATGAAGCATGTTATAGTATATGAAGCGTGTTATAGTATATGGAAACATAAGCATGTTATAGTGTAAGGGAATATAAGGGTGTTCTAGTATATGGAAACGTAAGCGTGTTATAGTGTATGAAGCATGTTATAGTGTATGAAGCATGTTATAGTATATGGAAACATAAGCGTGTTATAGTGTATGAAGCATGTTATAGTATATGAAGCGTGTTATAGTATATGGAAACATAAGCATGTTATAGTGTATGAAGCGTGTTATAGTGTATGAAGCGTGCTAAAGTATATGGAAACATAAGCGTGTTATAGTGTATGAAGCATGTTATAGTATATGGAAACATAAGCGTGTTATAGTGTATGAAGCATGTTATAGTATATGGAAACATAAGCGTGTTATAGTGTATGAAGCATATTATAGTATATGAAGCATGTTATGGTATATGGAAACATAAGTGTGTTATAGTGTATGAAGCATGTTATAGTATATGAAGCGTGTTAGAGTATATGGAAACATAAGTATATTATAGTGTATGGGCATACTGGGAGTTGTAGTTTTGCAACACCTGGAGGTCTGCAGGTTGAAGACCACGGATGAAGGGATTGACAGGCGGTGATGATGAAGGAGGGGGGGGGGGATGATGACCAAGGCCGCAGTGGTCTTGAACCTGCAGACCTACAGAGGTTTCAAAACTACAACCCCCAGCATGCCTGGACAGCCAATGGCTGTCCAGGCATGCTGGAAGTTGTAGTTTTGCAACATCTGGAGGTCCGCAGATTGAAGACGACTGATGAAGGGATTGACAGGGGAGGGGTGATGACGGGGGTCTGGATGATTACATGGGGGGGATGATGTATTTCCCACCCTAGGCTTATAGTCGAGTCAATAACTTTTCCTGGGTTTTCGGGGTAAAATTAGGGGCCTTGGCTTATATTCGGGTCAGCTTATAGTCGAGTATATACGGTAACTGCAAACACAGTGCTATAGCCATGATGAGGAATGTGACATGTCACAACCGTGCAAAACCCACAACATAAGCAGAAACATAATGATAACATGCGTAAGATACCTCCGCATGCCTGACTATTCCTGACTTAAATACAAGGGACTACAACTCCCAGCATTCCAGACTGCACGTTATCAGTAATGGCAATACAGGAACATGCAATATAGAAACTACCTATATATAGAAACATCAAACATATGTATTGTAGCACAGAACATCTCAATGTGTGTGTGTGGGGGGGGGTTGGGCGCTACTTAACGGTGGAGACAGGAGCGCTATTGCCTATGGGAGTGGGGTACAAAGGGGGCGGGAATAGCTACCAATTGCTCAAAATTGGATCCTGAGTACACCGTTGCCATCTGGATTGGATCCAACTGCCCCTGAAAGCCATCCGAGTAAGACTGCACCAGAATGGGTGCTTGCACTTGGCTCATACAAATGCACACAAACAACTGCTTCCCCAGCTTCCCTCCTCCCCCCGTAACTGGCTAACTCCCAGGTCCCGGCAAAACAGTACAGCAATGAAGAAAACCTTCCCATAGGGAGGCATAGCAGACGGGCATGAGTAACGCTGTGAGGACGCCACCCCGCCTCTCAAGACCGCCCAGCTGCCATGTCCCGCTGGGAAGAGCAGAGTCAGCAGGAAATACAAAATGACTAACACTTGCCCGACCACTTGACCAAATACACACATACCCCATCACTTCCCATAAATCCGGCAGCTCCACTGCGTCGGCAGCCACAAGTAAGGAAGCAGACTGAGCCACTCCACGTGGTCGCCCGCTCCCGATTCCACCGCAGCTGCAGGCAATGCTAGTTGGTCGACTGCCCGAAAAACCCCTTGGGAGATATCTTACCCGGCTAATGCATCCCATCATGCTGCGGGTGGAGCCAACAAACTAAACTCTGTATACTCACAGATCCAGCGCCGGCAGAAAAGAAATCTGTCAGGCAGTAACCAGTGCAGGCCGGACATCCAGCAAACAGCTGTACTGGAAAGAGCATGATGACGTCCAACGTCCAAATGTTTTGAAAATGTCAAGCCCACCCTGCTTGGAAGCACATGGCCCTTAAATACACACTCTCCTCACCCAAAGACACCTAAGCCCCGCCTAGAGGGCTCAAAATCAATTTAGAAAATTATTATAATTATTAAGCCTTTATGGCTGTATTTGTGCGAGTTGCGTGAGTGGTACTTATTATTATTTTCGAAATTGATTTTGAGATTTTTGTTTTGAACAAAAGGTTTATCTTAAAACTTATCTAATGAGAAATTAAAATGGTAATACAATTATCAATGTCGGGCAAACCTTTAAGTAGCTGTACAGTTCTGTTATGTATTCTCAAAATACAATTTGTTTTAAACGGGTAGAAAACTATTTTTATTTTAAATCAACTGGTTCAAGAAAGTTAAACAGATTTGTAAATTACTTCTTTTTAAAAATCTTAACCATTCCAGTACTCATCAGCTGCTGTATGCTCCAGAGGAAGTTCTTTTCTTTTTTTAATTTCTTTTCTGTCTGACCACAGTGCTCTCTGCTGACACATCTGTCCATGTCAGGAACTGTCCAGAGCAGGATTAGTTTGCTATGGGGATTTGCTCCTGCTCTAGACAGTTCCTGACATGGACAGAGGTTTCAGCAGAGAGCACTGTGGTCAGACAGAAAATAAATTCAGAATGAAAATAACTTCCTGTGTAGTATACAGCAACTGATAATTACTGGAAGGATTAAGGTTTTTAAATAGAAGTAATTTACAAATATGTTTAACTTTCTTGAACCAGTTGATTTAAAATAAAAATAGTTTTCCACCGGAGCACCCGGGGTTAAAGAGCGTGTTTTTCCATTTTTTATTTTCACTTATTATGATTATTTATATAAAGTTTGTAAGAATTTTATGTTAATAGGTGAATGGGAAGAATGAGCAAATAGTAACTGCCTATGTTCTATGGTAGTTACAGTATATTATTTTTATTTACTAATATGATTTTTTCCCTGCTCAGAAAAACCTGACAGCTCAGAGCAGTTGGGAAACGTTGGGAAAAGTGCAAAATTAGTAATACTTTGGAAAAATACCTATCGGGGAAAAAACTCACAAAGAAAACAGCACTTACTAAGAGCAGAGTGTTGTAATGGGGTTGGGTTTCTCTTCCCGAGTCCTTTTTTCCCCCTCTTTATTTACTAATGTGTCGCACATGTCAGGTTTCAGGTTTGCGGGTTTGATGGAGGCAAAACCCAACACTTTCTTGACGGGTTTCCTTAGTAAATGCCTTGTGTTTTTTGAAAAGTATAGGGAACACACCCATTTTTTAAGAAACTTGCCCCTTTTCTCAGATTGTTAGAGAAAATGTAGGGTTGGTTGGTTGGGTGCATGTTTTTTTTTTGGGCGCATATTTAGTTGCACATGATGTACAAAAGAATTTGGTCACATAACACTCGGAAAAGCCATTGGAAAAAAGTTAGTAAATAACCCCCATTGTGTGCAAAGAAAACCACTTCCTCATAGATTTACACAGTGCACATTAAAAAAGCAGACAAAAAATTACGGATGCATTTTTACAAATGAAATATACCTGAAAAAACCTTGTGTGAACCTAGCCTAAGGTTTAGTGTCATGAAGGATTAGAACATTTTTTGTGTAACTTTTTCTCAGCTGAAACAATGTCATTGACATTACTGATTTCTTAGTACAGAAAGCTCGGCATATCAATCTTTACTTACTAATTTTTACATGTTGTTGTAGTCTTCTCTTTCATAAAGCCTGCAGACACACTGTTACAATATGCTAATGAAACTGTGGCACAGATTTCTATGTGAATAAAACCCATTAAGAGTCACATAATGAGTAATTAAAAGGTCATTAATTCAGTGAACTTATGGAGGAGGACTGTGAGGGTGTAGGAGGCAGAAGTATTTAGTACAGAAAACTAAGATAAATCTTTATAAGGGTTAATGCATTTGAATAGAGATGAGTAAACTTTTCAAAAATGTGGTTCTGCCAGTTCACAAAACTCTGGCAAAAAGCTCTGGTTTTGACTGAGCCTTTACTTCCCCAATAGCCCAAAATGTGTGTATAATATTTTTTAAGAGCCCTAAAGGGCCTGTATAACACTGTTAGGTTACCTAGATGTGTATCTATGTACTTCTGAGCTGTTTTTAAGGCAAGATTCATTTCAAGGTTGCAGCAACATGTATAGTTATGGGTACACAGATGGGACCCGGTGGTAACGAACAAGTTGAATAAAACCACACTGGACTAGCAGCTTTTTTAAATTCTTTTTTAACTAATGCCCAAAAATTATCACTTTTTGGATTTGCATGGCTGCCATTGTTAACATGAACACAGAGGTATCGAAAAGAGGCAATGGCTTTTTCCAAGTGGTCCAAAAATTATTTGTTTTTGGGAGTAGTCACAGATTTTGTGCATGGAAAGTGAAGAAGCAATGGCTTTTTACATGCTGGGAAAAATTATTCCCAATTTGGAGAGTAGCAACAGGATTGGCATCCTAGAAATTTGGCAAAGGTCACACAAACACCTTTTTCCACTGCTTTTCCACAATTAGTGTAAAAAATATTAATAAATAAAATAAAAAAACTGGCAGACCTAACTTCTCATTAAGTAGATTCAGTATATTCACATGTACAGTACCCTCCACATATTTGGTGTGCAGGATTTGAAGCTTCAGATTTCAATGTAAACCAAATGGCTGACGACAGCATCAAATTGGCAGCTTCAAATCCTCAGCACCAAATATGCGCAAGATACAGTACCTGGTAATGGACCCTAGAACAGATGTTGTACTGACAGAACAGATGCAGAAGACTCTCTGCATGTCCCTTACAGAGATCTTCATCCAAAACTGTGGCACTGATTATATAAACATGTATCAAAATGAACATATCTCTATTATTGTACTTCAGTGATAACAAAGTGTGATTTGTTTCAAAATTGTGCTTTGGTGTTGGCTTCTACAATGGCCTAGATTTACTACTGAAAATGCATGAGGATTTTGGTATTGTTTTAGTGTAGTATTATATGACTTCTGCCATATTTATTATGCAAGTTCCCCAGTTTTGGAGTGCTGCTTTAGGTGCGCCAAAAAATTTGGCAAATGGCACACATTTAAAGGGGTACTCCTGTGGAAAACTTTTTTTTATTTTTTATCAACTGGTGACAGAAAGTTAAACAGATTTTTAAATTACTTCTATTTAAAAATCTTAATCCTTCAAGTACTTGAAGCTGCTGCTGTATGCTCCAGAGTAAGTTATTTTCTTTTTGAATGTATTTTCTGTCTGACCACAGTGCTCTCTGCTGACAACTCTGTCCATGTCAGGAACTTTACAGAGAAGGAGCAAATCCCCATAACAAACCCCTCCTGGTCTGAACAGTTCCTGACATGGGCAGAGGTGTAAGCAGAGAGCACCGTGGTAAGACTGGAAATAATTTCAAAAAGAAAAGAACTTTACTGTGTAGTATACAGCAGTTGATAAGTACTGGAAGGATTAAGATTTTTTAAATAGAAGTGACTTTCTAACTTTCTGGCACCAGTTGATTTAAAAAAAAAAAAAGAAATAATGTTTTCCACTGGAAAACCCCTTTAACCCCTTAAGGATTCAGCCCATTTGGACCATAAGGACTCAGACAATTTTATTTTTACGTTTTCGTTTTTTCCTCCTCCCCTTCAAAAAATCATAACTCTTTTAAATTTTCATCCACAGACTAGTATGAGGGCTTGTTTTTTGCGCGACCAGTTGTCTGTTGTAATGCCATCACTCACGTTATCATAAAATGTATGGCGCAACCAAAAAAATACTATTTGTGTGGGGAAATTAAAAAGAAAACCGCAATTTTGCAAAGACCTATAACTTTTTCCTTTTTCCTTTTAAGCGGTGGTATGAGGGCTCATTTTTTGCGCCGTGATCTTTACTTTTTATTAACACCATATTTGCTTATACAAAACTTTTATTACATTTTGTATACATTTTTTTGGGAATAAAATAAAAAGCAGCTATTTTGGACTTTTTTTTTATGTTAACGCCGTTCACCGTATGGGATCATTTACATTTTATTTTAATAGTTCGGATATTTACGCACGCGGCGATACCAAATATGTAGATATAATATTTTTTTTTAGACTTTTTGGGGGTAAAATAGGGAAAATGGGACAATTTACATTTTTATTGGGGGAGGGGGTTTTTCAAATTTTTTTACTTTATTTTTTTACTTTTTTTTACTTTTATTTTTATACTTTAATAGTCCCCATAGGGGACTATTTAAAGCAATCACTCGATTGCTAATCCTGTTCGGTGCTATGTATAGGACATAGCACTGATCAGGGTTATCGGTGATCTTCTGCTTTGGTCTGCGGGAAGGCATATCAGAGCAGAAGACTCTCGGAAGACAGCGGAGGCAGGTTAGGGGACCTCCGTCTTCCGTGCAGGATGATCGGATTGCCGCGGCAGCGCTGCGGGCGATCCGATCAATCTATTAAGTGACCGCGATCCTGCAGATGCCGTGATCGGTATTGATCACGGCATCTGAGCGGTTAATGGCAGACATCCGCGGGATCGCGGGTGTCCGCCATTACCGGCGGGTCCCTGGCTGCGATGTACAGCCGGGACCTGCCGCGCATGATGCCGCGGTTATGCTCAGGACGTAAATGTACGTCCTGGTGCGTTAAGTACCACGTCACCAGGATGTACATTTTCGTCCTGCGTCGTTAAGGGGTTAAGTGAACCAAAAGTTGATCTAAACTTAACTTAGACAGGCTTTAGATGCACCAGATTTATCAATCAGTTTGATACAGCATGATAATTCCGGCACAATTGTAGTCTGCCCATCTATGTTGTTAATTTCTAAGAATTAGACAGCTTTAGTGAGTCTGGAACAATGTAGAATTGTCACCTAGGAGTTCTTATATAGACAGGATTTGGTAGCTAAAAAGGCGCGGAGTAAGTTTTGGGCTAATTTCCCCCTTGTTTGAAGTTGGATTGCCTTTGGAGAGACATAACCTTGAATATCCATATGAAATTCCATAAGAGCATGCACAGGTTCTGTTTTATATACAATGTACACTACACAAAAAAAATAAAGGAACACTAAGATAACGCATCCTAGATCTGAAGGAATTAACTAATCATATGAAATACTTTCGTCTTTACATAGTTTAATGTGCTGACAACAAAATCACACAAAAATTATCAATGGAAATCAAATTTATCAACCCATGAAAATCTGGATATGGAGTCACACTCAAAATCAAAGCGGAAATCCACACTACAGGCTAATCCAACTTTGATTTAATGTCCTTAAAACACGTCAAAATGAGGCTCAGTAGTGTGTATGGCTTCCATGTGCCCGTATGACCTCCCTACAATGCTTGGGCATGCTCCTGATGAAGTGGCAGATGGTCTCCTTAGGGATGTCTTCCCAAACCTGGACTAAGGCATCCGCCAACTCCTGGACAGTCTGTGGATGGAGCGAGACATGAAGCCCCAGATGTGCTCTATCGGATTCAGGTCTGGGGAACGGGCAGGCCAGTCCATAGCATCAATGTCTTCCTCTTGCAGGAACTGCTGACACACTCCAACCACATGAGGTCTAGCATTGTCTTGCATTAGGAGGAACCCAGGGCCAACCGCACCAGCATATGGTCTCACAAGAGGTCTGAGGATCTCATCTCGGTTCCTAATGGCAGTCAGGCTACCTCTGGCAAGCACAGGGAGGGCTGTACAGCCCCCCAAAGAAATACCACCCCATACCATTACTGACCCACCACCAAACCGGTCATGATGGAGGATGTTGCAGGCAGCAGAACGTTCTTCACGGCGTCTCCAGACTCTGTCACATCTGTCACATGTGCTCATTGGGAACCTGCTTTCATCTGTGAAGAGCCGAGGGCAACCTTGGTGAATTTGCCAATCTTGGTGTTCTCTGGCAAATGCTAAACGTCCTACATGGTGTTGGACTGTAAGCACAACCCCCACCTGTGGACATCAGGCCTTCATACCACCCTCATGGAGTCTGTTTCTGACTGTTTGAGTGGACACATGCACATTTGTGCACTGCTGGAGGTCATTTTGCAAGGCTCTGGCAGTGCTCCTCCTACTCCACCTTGCACAACAGCAGAGGTAGCGGTCCTGCTACTGGGTTGTTGCCCTCCTACAGCCCCCTCCATGTCTCCTGGTGTACTGGCCTGTCTCCTGGTAGCGCCTCTATGCTCTGGACACTACGCTGACAGACACAGCAAACCTTCTTGCCACAGCTCGCATTGATGTGCCATCCTGGATGAGCTGCACTACCTGAGCCACTTGCGTGGGTTGTAGACTTCGTCTCATGCTACCACTATAGTGCACCGCCAGCATTTAAAAGTGACCAAAACCTCAGCCAGGAAGCAAAGGGATTGAGAAGTGGTCGTGGTCACCACACGAAGAACAACTGCTTTATTAGGGGTGTCTTGCTAATTGCCTATAATTTCCACCTGTTGTCTGTTCCATTTGCACAATAGCATGTGAAGTCAATTATCAATCAGTGTTGCTTCCTGAGTTGACAGTGTGATTTCCCCGAAGTGTGACTGACATGGAATTAAATTGTGTTGTTTAAGTGTTCTATGTTTTTTGAGCAGTGTATAATTATATCCATAAATGTTTTGTTGTGTTGTGACAGTTGTAATTTATGGCAATACACAATAAAATAACCAGGCCTTAAAAAAATAGGCCATTCTAGTAATTTTCACTTATTTTTTATGTAAATAGAAGGTATCAGGAAGTAATGATCGGTGAGATCTGGTGGGCATCGGAATGGCAATGGAAGGGGACCAGTGAGTGAAGAACTGCTTTTCATGTTTTATACAAAAAAAATAAAAAATAAAGATCCCTTTAAGACAACCCCTTTAAGGCCCCATTCACACTACCGTTGCTCCCCATTGAGAACGGCCCAAAAAAGTTTCTTTTTTCTTTTCTGACATTAATGCCCATTCTCATGACATGGAGAAACCGGCAACAACGAGTGGCTCTCATTTACTATTATGGGGGGGCCGGTTGCAGTTATGAATAGCGAGAGAAAAATACAGCACATGCAGTGATTTTTCTCCCACTATTCTGCCCGGCCCTCCCTATGGCCATCACACGGCCGTGTACTAATGGCAGTGTGAAAGCAGCCTAAGCTGTTAACCACAGAAACACAGAAAGTCACAGAGCAGCATTGCACATACAATCCAAAAAGATGGTCACTATACAAATCTCCAGCAAATATATCTTATATAGATCTTGAGACAAAAAATGTGGGGTAATTAGAGAAAATCCAGAATCGGTAAATGGATTAAAAAAAACAAGTCTTCATTAAATGGGCATAAAAGTCAGTGCAGACAGGTGCCGCTGACTATAAAAAGAGAAATTCACCATGAAGAGAAAGTGCTAAGTCTTCAGGTTTCTGCAGAATCAGCACACAGAGCGCACTGCCAAGCTGCAAGCCTTTATGAGAGTGTTTTAACGCTGTCGACCATGGAAACCCTTGCGTGTCTTAATGAATATAAAATCAGTGTGCTTCTTTGAATACGGACACAGTAAAACATCTGGGAGCCAAAATGTTGTTCTAATTTTGACTGTAAAATTTTAATGATGGAAAAGCAGCGTTTATTTTGCATTCATGACTGCAGAGAATGAATGGTAGGACCTTTTAAGAGCTCTTTTATGTTTTGTCTGCAGTGCTTCAGAGATGCATTGTCTTCAGATACCTAAGTGAGAGGAGAAACATTCAGGGCTGCAGCACTTTACCGTATTACCTCGCTACCACTTGGATTCTTCTAAAGGATTAAGTTATCTTACTTGTAGTGCTGCAGTTTGTAGCTTTGATTTCTATAGTTTAACATCTAGGCATAATTTTTTTTATATATATATAGGTGAAAACAGTGATGTGGAAAAGACTTGCAACTGCAATTAGACCATGGATAATTTCAACGAGAGAAAAAAACAGACATGGTCGCACATCCACAACATGCACCTTGATCTAATGCTTCTCAGCAACATTTATTAAACTAACAGGTCAATAGTGTACTTTATGATCATGAAATGCAAGCCCGCTAGCCACGTCATGGCCACCTGTAAGTAGTGAGTCCCTAACATCCCTAGCATAAAATGGCTCAGCACTGAGTGGCAAAAACCACTGCCCTAACACCAGTGCCCACAGGGGGGATGACTGACTGGCAGCGCAGCACCATTGCCAATCAAACCAGTAGTTGGGCCATGCCTCCCCACAGACACAGTACTGGGGAAGCAATGGACACCACACAGCAATGCACCAGTGTGAACAGATGTAAAAAGCTCACTTACCATGTGCTCCCAGCCAGAGACTGGGAGACTGACAGAAAATAATAGGGCCCTAATGCAGCTTTCTGCTAATTTATATAGGCCTTGGCTGAAGGGGAGGGGCAGAGTGCTGACCAAGTGAAAACAAAAAAAAGAGTGGGATAGAAAACACAATGTGAATTCAACTAGAGAGAAAAAACAGACATGGTCGCACATCCACAACATGCACCTTGATCTAATGCTTCTCAGCAACATTTATTAAACTAATAGGTCGCTAGTGTACTTTATGATCATGAAGTGCAAGAACGCTAGCCACATCACGGCCAACTGTAAGTAACGGGTCCCTAGCATCCATGGTATAAAATGGCGCACCACTGAGTGGCGACAACCACCGCCCCAACACCAGTGCCCAAAGGGGGAACGACCAACTGGCAGCACAGCCCCAATGCCACTCAAACCAGTCCTTGGGCCACGCCTCCCCACAGACACGATACCAGGGCAGCAATGGTCGACACACAGCAACGCACCAGTGTGAACAGATGTTAAAAGCTCACTCACCATGTGCTCCCAGCCAGAGACTGGGAGGCTGCCAGAAAAGAATAGGGCCCTAATACAGCTTCCTGCTAATTTATATAGGCCTGGGCTAGGGGGAGGGGCAGAGTGCTGATCAACTGAAAACAAAAAAAGAGGGGGATAGAAAACACAATGTGAATTAAACTAGAGAGAAAAAAAACAGACATGGTTGCACATCCACAACATGCACCTTTATGATCATAAAGTACACTAACAACCTATTAGTTTAATAAATGTAACTGAGACGCATAAGATCATTGTGCATGTTGCGGATGTGTGACCATGTCTATTTTCTCTAATTGAATTCACATTGGGTTTTCTATCCCCCTCTCTTTTTGTTGTTTTTACTTGGTCTGCACTCTGCCCCTCCCCTTCAGCCCAGCCTATATAAATTAGCAGGAAGCTGCACAGGAAGCTGCCTTTCTGGCAGTCTCCCAGTCTGGCTGGAAGCACATGGTAAGTGTGCTTTTACACCTTGTTCTCACTGGTGTGGTGCTGTGCTGCATCCATTGTTGCTGCGGCACCATGTCTATGAGGAGGTGTTGCTCTGGGACTGGTTTGAGTGGCATTGGGGCTGCTCTGCCAGTGGGTCGTTGCCCCGTGGGCACTGGTGTTGCGGTGGTGGGGGTCACGACCCAGTGCTGCACCAATTTATGCTACGGACATTAGAGACCCACTACTTACAGGTGGCTGTGACGTGGCTAGTGGGCTTGTACTTCATGATCATAAAGTACACTAACGACCTGTTAGTTTAATAAATGTTGCTTATAATCATTAGAGCATTGTGCATGTTGCGGATGTGCGACCATGTCTGTTTTCTCTATTTGAATTCACATTGTGTTTTCTATCCCCCTCTCTTTTTTAGTTGTTTTTACTTGGTCTGCACTCTGCCCCTCCCCCCTCAAACCAGCACCTCAGGCCAGTTTAGAAAACCGGACGCCCCTGGCCTTATCTGTGCGGTAATGCAACTGTGTGCTCCTCTATGTTAGAGCCTCTTGAGAAACAAGCTTCTTCCAGGAGCTCGAACAATCTTTTAAGGTTGTCTTTTCACCAGCTATCACTTCCGCCAAAAGAGTGGGAGACCTACAGGCCTCTCGGCTAGAGAACAGTACACTACGTTATGTCTGATAAGGGTTTACTGAGATTTTTGCCATCTTTTACTCTGAAAGTCTCTGCTTTCACTAATGGTACCCAGAGGATAGTTCTTCCACAGTACATACCTGAGGTCTCCACTGGTAAAGATAAGGGTGTGAAAACCTTGGATCTGCTCAGATGTCTTAAAAATTGTATCTTCAAAGAATAAATCCCTTTTAGGAAGGATACAAATCTCTTTTTTTTTTTTTTTCTCAAACAAGTTTTTATTGGTTTTCCAACACATGGACAATACAGTAATCTCAATGGATACAATTAAGGAGGAGTCAGATACAACTGCTCACTCCAAAGCATCAAACAAAATAAAACAACCAACAGCGTCAGTTAAGTGCAAATAAAACATATACAGATTAGTTTCCAATCTAGGAGGTAAAAAGGTATTCTGTAGAGGGACTGAAATGTCGCAGATTCTCCATATTAAACTAAAGAAGGGGGTATAAGGTAGGGGCTGGGTGAAGGGAATAGGAGAGAGGGGGGGGGTTGGTGAGACTGGGATTAAAGTAAGTGCATTTAGTGTACACCGTGCATAAAATAATGTCTACATTCCTTCAGGGGGAGTGTGGGACACACTCATCACTGGTAGAGACAGGGTCTGGAAGTTCAGCCAGGGGTTCCATGTTTTGTAATATTTGGGCATTGACCTAAGAGCCTTACTAGTGAGAAGCTCAAAACTACAGATCTGCGAGACCTTTGCATGCCACTCCTCGATGGAAGGAGGTATCGTTTGTAGCCATTTCAGGGGGATCTGGGACTTAGCCGCCATTAGCATATGGGTGACAAGCGAGTCTGAGGTAGGAGTGTAGTGAACGGAGGGGCATCCGAGAAGTGCGCACTCAGGAGTAAGTACAAGGGAACTATCGGTTACTTTGGCGATGTATCTCTCTATATCACTCCAATACTGTTTAATCAGAGGACACGACCACCATATGTGGAGTAGAGTCCCAACGTGTAAACCACATCTCCAACACATGTTGGAGTCAGCTAATTTATGTGTATAAAGGAAGTCTGGTGTCTTGTACCATCTGGAGATTAGTTTGTATTGGGACTCCTGCAACTGCACACACCTCGAGAAGCCCCTACTGTGTGTTAACATGAACCTGACCTCTTCTGTGGTGAAAGTGCATTTGAGTTCCTTTTCCCAGGACAAAATAAAACCCGGGGTAGCAGGGGGTGAAATCTGGGTACAGGTTTTCATGAGGGATGACAGTTTCCTCAGCTTCATGGAGGGGGAAGTAAGTGATATTTCGAAGTCAGTAAGGTCCCTTAGTGGATGAAATTTTTCCAAAAATGCCTGACAACAAGTGCGGAAATGCGTAATGTGTAAAAATGTAAGGACACAGCCTGGGAACAAGAGTCTAAGTTTATCCTCCGAGGGAATCCGACCGTCCGGGAACAACTCCCTCAGCGGGATATTTGACAGTTTGGACCACATATCCGAGAATCCGGAGGGGTCTTTTCCCGCAATCACAGGTAGAAGAGAGGAGGGTGTAAGGGGAGAGGGAAAAGGAGACAAAGAAGGCAAAAGTAGTTTAGATGTTCTAAGGAGTCCTGAGTAAAGGGAGTCAGTGTGAAATGCTAGTTTTCTCTGTTTCAGGGGGAGCCAAAGATCATTACATAAGCTACCTGAGAAGGCGTCTGATGCAGCACTCAGCGGAACAGGAGAGCCAGGTAATGGGCTGGTCAAGTCCATCCAGTTACGCAGTTGGATAGTTCTGTAAAGCTTTTCTACATCAGGCAAACCTATGCCCCCATGCTCCACCGAGCGCGCCAGCAAAGAATAGGCTATGCGGGGTCTCTTGTGCTTCCATACAAAGCTAGAGAGAATGGAGCGTATATTGGAAAAGAAGTAGCGAGGTAAAGCAATCGGTAACATATTTAGTTTGTACATAATTTTAGGTAGGATGTAGCAATTCAATAAGTTTTTTCTACCCAGCCATGATATCAGCGGAATATCATATTCGGCCAATGTCTGCTTAATATCAGCAAGGAGAGGTTTGTAGTTATAGTCGAACAATTTACCTATAGTATTCGTGATGCGTACTCCCACGTACGTGAGAGAGTTTTTCGCCCACGGAAATGGAGAGAGGGAGCTGATCGACCTGACCATAGAGCTAGAGAGGGTCACATTTAATAATTCAGACTTCGTTATATTTACTTTGAAATTGGGCAGGTGGCCAAAGTCGGCAAATAGTTTGGTCAAAAAAGGTAGGCCATCTTTAGGATTGGTCATCAAGAACAGTAGGTCGTCAGCAAACGCTAGAACTTTGAGCCCCTGACCATGATGACCATAACCACACAATTCTGGAGACTGTCTAACTTTCTGCAGTAGGGTTTCTATATTAAGTACAAAAAGCGTAGGAGACAGGGGGCAGCCCTGCCTGGTCCCATTTGTTATTTGAAAAGGGGGTGACAAGCAATCGTTTACTAGAAGAGAGGCGTATGGTTGGGCATATAAAGTAAGGAAAGCGGTAATTAGCTGTGGCGGAAATTTGAATGAGCGAAGAGTCTCTGTCATAAAGGACCAGTCTACTCTATCAAAGGCCTTCTCGGCATCTACTCCGAGAAGGACCAACGGGATTCGTTCACTGTGGGAATGATGAATGGCATTCAGAAGCCTCATGGTATTCATACGACCCTCTCTGCCCGGGACAAAGCCAGACTGCTCCTCGCCCGCTAGGTGGGAGATGTTTTTTTATACGTAATGAGAGTAGCTTGGCCCAAATTTTAAGATCCAAGTTTAAAAGAGAAATCGGTCTATAACTACCGCATTCCTCCTTAACTTTCCCCTCCTTATGGATAAGCATGACATGAGCTTCCTGGGATTGTTTTGGTAAATGCCCTCCGCTAAAAAGTGAGGTGCACATATCAGTGAGGTGGGGACCTAATACGTCTAAAAACTTCTTGTAGTATTCCAGAGGCAGACCGTCTGGGCCAGGACTGCGACCCGGTGGGAAAGAGGAGATCACCCTCTCCAATTCTGTAAGAGTAATTGGTTGCAAGAGATCCTTCTGCATGTGTTTGTCTAGGGTTGGAAGGTTTAGTGAAGTAAGAAAGGATCTCACGCCAGCTACTTCTACCTCTGAGTGAGGAAGTTTATTCTCTTCTCTCAAGTTATAGAGGGAGGAGTAAAATACTTGAAAGGCTCTGGCTATTGAGGGGGTGTCAGTGTGTGACTCACCAGTTTTGTCCTTGATAGAATGAATGCGTTGATTCATTCTGGCTTTTTTGATGAAGGACGACATCAGTTTACCTCCCTTGTCCCCGTGAGCATATAACCTATGCCTGTGGTGCAAGTACGCCTTAGCTGATTTGTCCTCTAGATACTGACCTAGTGCAATTCTTAGTGTCTTCAGTTCCTCTTGTATAGTCAATGCTCTACTTCATTTGTGCAATTTATCAAGAGCTGAGATTTTAGACAAAAGGTTTGTTATCTTACTCTGTCTGTCCCTCTTCAATTTAGATCCCCAAGAGATGAAGACTCCTCTAATGAAAGCTTTATGGGCTTCACATATAATAGGGGGTTCCGGTCCAGAGGTAGCGTTCATCTCAAAGTAGGATGTCAATTGACGTTTAACATCTGAGAAAGCAGTAGTGTCATTTAGTATCGGCTCGTTTAACCGCCAGCGCCATGAGTTGTCAGGATGTGTAGATAAGGAGAGTGATACAGAGACAGGGGCGTGGTCTGAGATCGTGAAGGAGTCTATAGTAGTAGAGGAAAGTAGGGGTAGAAGGGAGGAGTGAATTAGAAAGTAGTCCAACCTGTGGTAGGAATTGTGAACCGCTGAAAAATGGGTGTAGTCCCGAACAGTCGGATTCTTCTGTCTCCACGCATCTACAAGAGATAAATCAGATAATTTAGAATGAAGTCTGGCCAGGGTCTTCTGAGGGATTGCAGATCTGGACTGAGAGGTATCAATGAAAGGGTTAAGAGAGACATTGAGATCCCCTCCTAATATTATAGGGCCATCAGCAAAGAGTCTCAGGTCATCCAGTTTATGCAGGAGCCAGGGTACTTGGGAGTGATTGGGGGCATATAAATTAGCTAAGGTCAATTTGCGCGAACCCAGCTGAACTCTCAGAAATAAGTATCTCCCCTCAGTATCCGAATGGGATTGAAGCACTTTTACAGGGCAGCTTTTATGTATTGCGATGGACACCCCCTTTGAGGCGGATGTGTCATGGCAAGAGTGATACCAGTGAGTATAGTGTTTCTTAGGTAAGTGAGGAATTTTGCCAGCTTTAAAATGGGTTTCTTGGAAAAAAATAATGGCAGGTTTCAGTTTACGGAGAACATGTAGAGCATGATAGCGTTTATTAGGTGTATTTAGTCTTCAAATATTGAACGACACTATTGTAGTGGGATCCATGGAGTGGAGAATTTCAGGGAGAAGCAGTAAGTACCCAGCCGGGAGGGAGAATAGAGGACCAGAGAAGAAAGGGGGAGGGGGGGGAGGGCAAGTTGGATAAGTGGAGAAGGCTAGTTTGACAGGAATGGGGAGAGGGGATGAAGGGAAGGGGGATTATTCTATGAGTTATATAGAGGTAGGGAGGAGGGGGGGAGAGATGTAGGAGGTGGATTCAGAGGTAGCGGAGGGAGCAAAAAGAGATGCCAAAGAATAGGAGAGGGAAAGGAAGAAGGGTTCAAGGTGATAAGGGTTAAAGATGGGGGGAGGGAGGATTGGAGAAAGAAAAGAGAAGTGGAGAAGAGTATATAAGCGTAGAGAGTTTGGGGAGGGAGGTAAAAGAGAAGAATAGCTATAAGAGGATAGAGAAAGGTAGTGAATAGTGGAGGGTATATGAGTCTGCAACTAGGGAAATAGTGGGGGGGAGAGGAAAGTAACAATACCTAGCCTGTGGTGCACACCACAACACTCTCATAAAAATTTGCCTCAGGTGAGGCAGTGAGCAATACAACAAACATGCAATAGGTGAAGACGGCATAATGATCATGTAGAGCAACCTAAAAGGTAGAAAAGACTAGAACATACATTATAAACGAGTAGCATCAGTGACATTAACATAGCGGCGAGTGAGCAACTTGTTACCATGACACAATAAGGTTAGAAACTGGTGTATAGCACCAACACATGCAGGGAGGGGGGGAAGGGGGGATAGGGGGGCTCGGGAGATGATGAGGCAGTGGAATAGAGAGAGTTTCTTGTGCCATGCAGTCCAACACATATGGGAAGGGGGAAGGGGGGGGGGGGGGGGGGGTGGGGGGAGTTTTGCAACAGCATTCGGGTCCCCAATGGTGCAGTGCTTAGAAGTAACAAGTGCATCTCAGTACCAGTATATAGTCATACTCACGAGTCCCGAATCAGGGTAAACAAAGGAACATTGCCAATATTTCGGCTAAACAATTCCCTGTGGGCTCCATTAGATGGAGACCTATCAATCAGTAGCGACATCAGATAGTCCGAAGAACTTCTTCAGCCAAGGAAAGAGAATAACTAGAAGATCTATGCAGGATGCTCCGATGCAAGGTAAACCGGAGGAGATAGGACAAGGAGATGAATCAAGTCCCAGCTCTCTGTGGAGTTTTCTTCGCCTTCGGTGTGCGGGATCGAGAGACTCTTTTCCATTCACCCGGAGCAGGTAAAGATGGTAACGGTGTGAGATCGGACACCGGGAGCCAGGAGGGTACCTCCACAGGAGCAATATCCAGTTGAGACCATGCCGCCTCTAGGTCAGCTGGGGTTCGGATGATAATTCGCCTTCCATTCTTCAGAATAGACAGCCCAAAGGGGAATAGCCAGGCATATTGGATCCCCTTGTCTCTGAGCTTCTCAAGAAGCGGGCGTAGCAATCGACGTTTCAATAGGGTGGTAGGAGCAATGCCCTGAAAGAGAGAGATTTCCGTGTCATTGTAGTAGATAGGTCTCTTTTCTCTAGCTGCCTGTAGAATCGCGGCCGTGTCCACAAAAGAGAGCAGACCGCAGATGACATCTCGCGGAGGGTCAGTAGGTTTTGGCTTTGGGCGTAGAGCCCTGTGGATACATTCAATAACCACTTTAGACGCACGCTCAGAGCCCAGCAGTCCAGCAAAAATTTCCATAGCCACTTTCGGTAAGGCGTCAGGGCTCCAGGACTCCGGGAGATTTTTAAATCTTATATTTTTGCGCCTACTCCTGTTTTCCTGATCCTCAATGAGGGTCAGCGCGCTGTTCAAGTGTGTCTCTAGCTGCTCCGTTCTGGAGACCAGGGCAGTTGCATGTACTGTGAGATCTGTGGTAAGTGTCTCTAGGGCCTCGGTGCGAAAGCCGATGGATTGCACTTCCACTTTTATCTCTGCCAGGTCTGCTCTCACAGGTTTAAGAGCCTGTGCCAAGGTCTTTTTCATGCAGGACTTCAGTATCGCTGGTGTGAGGGTGGTAGCTGCAGAGTCCTCTATGTCACTGTCGCCATCTTCTTCTCCCTCAGAGTTGCGCTGTGAGGCCTGCTCCGTCATCATCTTGAGGCTCCTAGCTGGGGAGCGGTCAGACTTCTTAGCAAAGAATTTGGAAACATCCACCAGGTTTTTCTTGGATTTCGGAGTTCCAGGCATCTCACCAGGCAAGTATTTACCAATCTTCATTATTACAGGCACGTTGAAAATGCTAAAAATAGTGTTGTGGTGGCTCTAAGGCGGGAGAGCAGTGTCTCACACGTCCATTCCAGTCCGCGGCTAGGCTCCGCCCCGGATACAAATCTCTTTGTGGTAAAATCAGGGCAAAAAGTGTGGTAAGAACATTTCCAAACCCACAATATCCAGATGGTTGTGATTGAATCTCTTCTTACTAACGGCTGCCATTGATCTGCCTGTATCAACAAATGCCGCTTTACCTGAATGGTCGCTGCCTCTTGGAAAATCTCACTTTCCAAAGACGGCAATAGATGCTGTTATATTATACTCCCACCCTGGGGTTATGCTATATAAATCCTCATCATTGTGCTGCTGGCAGAGAAAAGGGAAGTGTAAGATTTAATTAGTTAATCTTGTTTCCCTTAGTCTGACAGCAGCACAAGCTATACATTATAATTTCTCAGGGGGAGTGGTTACAGGGAGCCTTATATCCACTTATGGGGGCTCTAGTTACTCAGGTTATTTTTTATTAAAATTATCCTAAGGTGCTGCAAGTTCACCGGGGCAGAGTTACCCCATCATTGTGCTGCTGTTAGACTAAGAGAAACAACATTAACTAATTAAATGGGTACTGTCAGATACAAAAACGTTTGATATGTTGTAAGCCAATAGGTTTTGCAACTGCTTTCATTAGAACATTTTCAGTATGTCCTACTGAAAAAGTCAGTCAAACAACTTCCCCCATGCCTGCTTGGACACATACTAGTCCTGCTGTGTCCATGCATCATCACCTATGTCATGGACACACTTCCTTGATCGACAGCTGTGAGTGCAGGGCTCACACCTGGAGGAAAAATCATCCCACTGTCAGCTTGTGTCCCGCTAATGTTAAGTGAGGACAAGCTGGGAGTTGTAGTTTTGCAAATGCTAGGGGAGATGTGAGCAGACAGCAAACTGAGGGAGGGGGCGGAGACAAGCACAGTGAGGCCACGCCCCCTCCCTTTGAGAGGAATTCAGACTAGTGAGCTAAATTAAAAGTGTAATAAAAAAATATAGGTGCTGGACCCATAAAAATTTGATTTACATGGTCAGGATTAGGTACTGATTGATATATATAAAAAACATTTTTTGTTGGATCTGACAGGTACGCTTTAAATCTTACACACTCGAACAGTCCCTCCTATCGCTCCGGCTTCACTGATCCCAAGCCTTAAACACACAAGGTCTCACTACGAATCCACTGTGGCCACAACTTACCTCTACCTCTCTGATTGACCTCCTGCCTAATGGCACCTCTCCAGCTGTGGGGGTATTCCAGTCTCTGTTGCGATCCCGCCCTTCTACCCCTTTCCATGCACATGCCGCTAGGCAATTGTGTCTTGCTGTTCTGAAACCATTCTCTATTGCCGTGTCCCTTTCATGGTTAGATGAGCTCTACCCCCACGGAACTGGGGTTAACTCTAACGGAGGGACAGAGCCGTTTCGTGCTCAGACGTTCTTATGACTTTTCACGTTGCGTTAAGCTACAGGAAAACCATTTTAAATTACTTACTAGGTGGTACAAGACTCCTGAAGCTTTATTTAGATTTGGATTATCACGAGACAAATTGTCCTGGAGATGCAATGCAGCGGTGGGTTCATTTGAGCATATCTGGCGGTCGTGCCCTGAGATCCAGCCCTTCTGGACAGATGTAGAAAACATGATAAACCTAGTCTGTGGCTGCTCCATTTCTCTCTCCATGTCTATCATAGCGTTGGCTCTCCCCACCTCCTCATATAGACCTTCAACTGTTTCTTTACTCACACATATGTTGGCTGCGGTGAAAACCTTAGTACAACTATTGTGGAGACAGACGACCCAACCATCCAAAACCCAGTGGATAGACAAGATTAATCAAATATGCCGTATGGAGGAACTGACCAGTTGGCACTCCCACACTCACGACAAATTTGAACACATTTGGCTCTCTTACAAACATTGCTCCCACCCACGCACTAATGGTGCCACTCAGTGACGTATTGATGCCGAAATCTGTGAAGTTATGGAGATAAATCACGCCTCTCACTTCCTTCCCCCCCCCCCCTCCCCGATGATGCCTTGGATGCCCCTAAGGCAACGACCTTGGCCTGACCGGGCCCTGTGGGACAAACCTGCTCCACCCACACTGATTTTGCATTATGCAGATTTATTTTTTGTTGATTTAGATACAGCCTATCCACACAACAACCTTATGTAACACCCTGCATTGGTATGATGCCAGATAGGCTTCTGTTCTGCCACCTATTCAATGGCTTTATGTTTCTGTTTCTTGGTGAAACTCAGTTAATTGACCTATGTATTGATGACCTCCCTTGCCTATGACTGCATTGACATGTGTTCTCCAGTTAAACTATGCATGAAGAACTTGCTACAGTAAGAAAATGTCAACATTGCCTTTGACCATCTTGTTATGATATTATATTATCTTTTACTTCAATAAAAAGAGAGGAAGGAGGACGTGAGCACAGAGCGGCTGCAAAGAATGCTGGGACCTGCAGTTTAAAGACAGCGTGCAGGGAAGGGAACAAGCAGGAGGGTAAAAAGGTGTATTAGAGCCATGTACAGGAGATACAAAGGTCACAGTAGAATAATAGATGCATAATAATAATAATGTCCTATGTTGATCTGAGTTTTTTATTTTTTTATTTTTTTATTATGTTCGTTAGAAACCCCTTGGAGTTTAAAGTCTATAGGGGAGATTTATCAAAACCTGTCCAGAGGATAAGTTGTTTAGCTGCCCATAGCAACCAATCAGAACGCTTCTTTCATTTTTCAGAGGCATTTTCAAAAATTAAAGAAGCAATCTGATTGGTTGCTTTGGGCAACTCAGCAACTTTTCCTCTGGACAGGTTTTGAGAAATCTCCCCGTATGTGTTGGACTCTTCACTTCTAACCACTGGTGTGTTTATCTGAGGAGCTATCAAATAAGACAGTCAGCTACCCCAAGTTGTGATATGAGGGACACTAAGGGTTCACCCTGAGGAAATTGAGCAAGAAAGTTTTCCTTATTAAATTCCGCTGTGGATACACAGGCCCACATATATCATTGTAGCATTTTTTTTACTCTTTTTTTTTGTGTGCTGATAATGTGTAGGAGCACCAAATGTATTAAATGTTCACAGAGCATTTGATAAATTTTGTGCACGTAAACATTTTCTGAAATTTCTCTCTTCACATACACCAAAAAGCTACGCCAGGTCTGGGATGGTGTAGTTTTAGATACTTTTCAGTGGCTTTGCACCTTTTTTGCGCCTTTTTACAAAAAGGCACAGTTCATAAATTTCAGTCCACGGCATTTGCTGAATTGAAAAGTGTGTACTGCTACTCCAAAATATCTGGAATGACTAAAATATTCTACCACCAAAAGGCGCAAAATAACACACAGTGCGCCAAAATAGCGCCTTTTGTACGGAGAAAAAAAGGTGTAAACTCATTGATAAATCTCAGCCACAATCTTCTGCTTGGAGAAGAAATTATCCAGAATCTGTGCTTAAGTCCATGGCAATTGGCCACAAACATAAGTACTGACAAATGTCAGTTTCTGTTGCAGAACTTCCAATGTGTGAACTGAGCACTGCAAAACCCATTGAAACCATTGAGCATGTGTGAAGGAGGCCAGACAGCACAGTGATATGTGCAGGACATCTTGTGGCAACATAAATACCATGTGAGGCTATGAGCAGTAACCATGACCTATTATGAATAATGTAATGCTGTGTGTGATGCTGTGATTCAATAGGAAACAACAAACGGAGCAGGAAGACAACTATTACATCATAAGCTGAAAACCAATGCAATAATGGAATAAAATAAAGTCCTAAATAACGTGCTATAAATAGAGACAAGCAATATATTGCCAATAAACAAGAGAAATTAACATAAATAACAGCATTCAAATTATAGATATCCATAAAAGAGAGGAATTTGATCTCTACCTAATATTGGTCTGGGGTCTGGTGCCACTAATGGGTAAGTTGATATAATAGTTAAAGGGGTACTCCGGCGCTTAGACATCTTATCCCCTATCCAAAGGACAGCTGTCACGCCCCCTCCCATAGGCTTGCATTGAGGGGGCAGAGCGTTACGTCACACAGGGGCGGAGGCGTGACTTCACACGCCACCGGCCCTGTGGTTAGGGGATAAGGTGTCTTAGCACTGGAGTACCCCTTTAAGCATGGAAATGATCTTTTAGTTCTGGGAGACCCATCCCTTTAGCTCTCCTGTGGTAGTACAGAATATAATGAACAATCCTAGATTTATGTTTAGGTAAAATAAATTTAGATACCATGGAGTGGTCACGGTGGAAGAACAAATCAAAATATTTGATAGGAATGTTTTGTAAGTATTAGAGTAACTTTGGAAGTAACAGCATTTTGGAAAAGATCATCTAGCTGCTGTATGCTCCAGAGGAAGTTGTGTGATTCTTCCCAGTCTGACCACATTGCTCTCTACTGTGACCTATGTCCATGTAAGGAATATAAATGTGTAGTTGGTGAGGTAGGATGGCTCCTGAATCACATTACTTTGAATTGTTGCCAGTAAAGTCAGAAGAGAGATGTAAAATGTTGGAGCAGGAAAGTAGAATATGAACTTGAAGAATTTGTGATTTAAAAGTGTTAAATCTATAATCTGAAACCTTACAAAATGTCTTAATCATGGTAAAAATTTCAGACAGTGTGGATAGAAGGTTGATAAGTGCCAGAATGACTTCATAGGCAAACTGAGCTAAGGTATGTTTTATATGGCCTATGATGATATTTGTAATATCCACTGTGTAGTGTATAACTTCCACAAGGGGTTAAATTGCTAACATAAAGCAAATAGGGGACTATGGACACTGCTGTCTGATTGAATTAAACTGAGTAAATGGATGGGAAAGTAAACACCATTGCTGCAAGGTTAGAGTACAGAGCTTTAATAGCCAGAAGATAGGGCAGTGAAAGCATAGTCCCAATTCTTTTGTAGGTGTGATGCTAGAATTTTAGGAATCCGTATGAAGATGAGGGACCAATTGATGGGAATGGTTTTATGCTAATCTGTTGGGAAGAAAGTTTAGGTAAATTAAGGTGAACTAAAAAGTCATTATTAGCAGACTGAGTGGGCTGAGGAGTGGAGTGGTTGTCTTTAAAATTATAGCATTATCAATATCCCTGGGTTTGTGGTGACGTTAGCAAGTGAAGATTTGTCTTTTCATTCTGTATTAGTGAGTCTTCGTATCAAGGAAAGATTTTTGTTGCATATTGGGGACATTTATCAAAACCTGTCCAGAGGAAAAGTTTCTGAGTTGCCCATAGCAACCAATCAGGTGACTTCTTTCATTTTTGAAAAGGCTTTTGAAAAATGAAAGAAGCGATCTGATTGGTTGCTATGGGCAACTCAGCAACTTTTCCTCTGGACAGGTTTTGATAAATCCCCCACATAGAGATTTATTATTGTATAATCAAAATGATTATGTGTGCAGACCAGAAATATGAAGCTGTATTAAAGATAATTTGTTTATATATCCAGAGGGACAGTATAGACCTAAATTCTATTGAAAATGTTGAAAGAGGGATGAAGAATAGTGGAGAAATCCTAATAGGGGGAGTTTTGAGACACAAATGAGTTTCTTGAAGACATTCAATTTAAATCTTTAAGCATCTTACTTCCCCCCACATACATGACCTCTTAAAAGCGCTGTTGATGCCCTTGACATTATGTGAAACGAGCTGAGTTAATCATGGCACAGAACAAAAGAAAGGCATTAAGCAGTCTACGTATTTGCAATCACTTTTGGAAAAGGTTGTTGCAGAAGCAAAGTAATCACTTCCATAGTACCAAGTAAGGAGTATACATCCATTAGTAACCATCAATATTAAACTAGAAAAAAAAATCAACAAAACAGTTGGAACATAGTGTATTCACATCATGGGTTGGAGGGCAATACAACAACACATAAACGGAGTGAAAATAAGAACTTAGTCAGGACCTTAAAGGAGTAGTCCAGTGGTGATTCAGTGGTGAGCAACTTATCCCCTATCCTAAGGATAGGGGATAAGTTGCAGATCGCGGGGGGTCCGACCCCTGGGGCCCCCCCGCGATCTCCTGTACGGAGCCCCGACAGCCCGCTGGAAGGGGGCGTGTCGACCTCCGCACGAGGCGGCGGCCGACACGCCCCCTCAATACAAGTCTATGGCAGAGCCGAAGCGCTGCCTTCGGCAATCTCCGGCTCTGCCATAGAGATGTATTGAGGGGGCGTGTCGGCCGCCGCCTCGTGCGGGGGTCGACACCCGCTATCTCGGCGGAGAGCCGGGGCCCCGTACAGAGAGATCGCAGGGGGCCCCAGCGGTCGGACCCCCCGCGATCTCAAACTTATCCCCTATCCTTAGGATAGGGGATAAGTTTTTCACCACTGGACTACCCCTTTAAGTAAGAAAACTGATAAAGGTAGAAGCATAAGTGGTTCTCATACATAGGGAAACCATCAGAAGTAACCACACATCTCATGTAGAGAGGTTTAGATTTGTACAGGTGGCAATATCTGTGAGCACAGACAGAGACCAAACAGTGGGTGAATGCTTAGCGGTCATCTAAGATACAGAAGGTGTAAGGAAAGCCAAACAGAAATGTAGGATAGATATCTAAAGAGAAATGTCTAAACAACAGTAATATAGATGCAAGTATAAACTCAAAATGGATTGCCTTCTGTAACAACGAGATCTGGGCAGACGTTGTCTGTCAAAAGATGTTTAGACATCAATTTGCCCAATCTCTTTTAGGATCTGGGCACCTTGGAGTGGCTGATTTGTTCTCATAAAGTCAGGGGAGAAACAGGTAGCAGGAAGACAAGTCCCTTAGAGGACAAGTCATCAATAGAATGTCCAAGGGCAGAAAGGGCAGTTTGCAGATTCTTATGTTGCTGGATTAACCCCTTAAGGACGCATCCAATTTTATTTTAGCGTTTTTGTTTTTTCCTCCTTGCCTTCTAAAATTCATAACTCTTTTATTCTTTCCAATCCCAGACCCATATGAGGGCTTGTTTTTTGTGTGACCAGTTGTACTTTGTAATGACATCACTCATTTTACCCTAAAGGAAATTTAAACGGAAATCATAATTTAGCAAATTTGGGGGGTTTCGTTTTCGCACTGTACACTTTACAGTAAAAAATGTTTCCTTTATTCTCTGGGTCAATACGATTAAAATGATACGCATGGTTACATACATTTCTATTATTGTATTGCTTTTAAAAAAATCTAAAACATTTTTTACAATTATTAGTATGTTTAAAATTGTCATATTTTGCACCATGATCTGTAGTTTGTTTTGGTATCAGATTTGCATATATGTGACTTTCTGATCGCATTTTATTACATTTTTCTGCTGCAGTTTGATGTGACAAAAAAAGCTGAATTTTTAAACTTTTTTTTTCTACGTTTACGCCGTTCGCCGTAGGGGATCATTAACATTATATTTTTTATAGTTCGGACATTTACGTACGCAACAATACCAAACATGTTTATTATTTATTATTTTTTTTTATACTTTTATGTGATTTAAAACTATTGGGGGAGGGTATTTTTCCAATTTTTTAAATTTGTTTTCACTTTTTTTTACATTTATTTTACACTTTTTTAGTCCTCATAGGGCACTATTTATAGCAATCATTAAATTGCTAATACTGTTCAGTGCTATGCATAGGGCATAGAACTAATCAGTATTATCGGTGATCTTCTGCTCTGGTCTGCTGGAAGGCAGATCAGTGCAGAAGACCTCAGGAGGCAGGTGAGGGAACCTCCGACCATCATCTTATCCCCTAGACATCTTATCCTAGACATCTTATCCCCTATCCAAAGGATAGGGGATAAGATGTCAGATCGCTGGGGTCCCGCTGTTGGGGACCCCCGGGATCTTGGCTGCAGCACCCACCTGTACGGCCTCTACCTCACACCGGCAACGCTGGAGGCTTTGGATCCCGACCACAATGCCGGACGAGCGTGACATCACGACTCCGCCCCGTGTGACATCACGCCCCGCCTGCTCAATGCAAGTCTATGGGAGGTGAAAGCCGTACAGGTGGGTGCTGCAGCCGAGATCCCGGGGGTCTGACATCTTCTCCCCTATCCTATCCAGGGGTGCGGAGTACCTCTTTAAGCAGATTTGTAAATTACTTATATTAAAAAATCTTAATTCTTCCAGTACTTATTAGCTGCTGAGTACTACGGAGGAAATTATTTTCTTTTTGGAACACCATGCTCTCTGCTGACATCATGAGCACAGCGCTCTCTGCTGACATCTCTGTCCATTTTAGGAACTCTCCGGGGCAGCATATGTTTGCTATGGGGGTTTTCTCCTACTCTGGACAGTTTTTTTTTTAAATAGACAGAGATGTCAGCAGAGAGCACTGTGCTTGTGATGTCAGCAGAGAGCTCTGTGCTCCAAAAAAAAAACAAAAAACATTTCCTCTGTAGTATTTAGCAGCTAATAAGTACTGGAAGGATTAAGATTTTTTGATAGAAGTAATTTACAAATCTGTTTAACTTTCTGGCACCAGTTGATTTAAAAAAAGAAAAAAAGTTTTCCACCGGAGTACCCCTTTCATAAACTTTTCCCCTCACTTAGAAAGAGAGGTTGAATAGCTGTCTGTATGAATGTACTCTCAAAAGGTCTTTTAATGGTTCTAGTGAGCGCCGCTTAGCTAGCTTAACAAAAGACAGCCATCATTCCGCCTTAATAGTTACCCTGTCCCTGGGCCCACGCCCCTCTTCTCGCTTATGGAGAATGCACCCCGGGTGGCTTCAGGTGGACAAAATTTCCTCTGCCTTGGAATCTGCTCATTCTGACTACTGTGCCCATAATGCCTCCCATGTCCAGATCCAAGGGAATGCTCATAAAGCGACGGTTAGGGTAGCTTTTATGGTGGGGGTGGCGGGTAGGAAGGCATTGCTGGGAGCCCGGGAGTGGGCGTTACAATCGGAAATAGGTGGGTTTGAGGCAGCAATGGTGAGGAACCCGACCCTGGAGGCTGAAAGGGAGTGGGCTAGGGCACAGAGGTCTCTGCTGATCGTCCAGAAGGATAGGCTTCAGTTGAAGTTGGCAGCACGGGAGGTGGCCATATTTGAATTTGGGGATAAGACTGGTAAACTCTTGGCCTACCTGTCTAAGGAAAGCGGCCCTGTGGCATCAATCCCATGTATACGTACTCAGGATGGGTCCCTTAGTCCTGACCCATTGATCATTAATGAGGTGTTTCACTCATTTTATTGTTCCTTGTATTCTTCTTCCTCCCGGGTGGCCCCTGAAACTATATTGTCTTTCCTGAGGGAGCTCCCCCTTACCCCACTGACCTCGCTTCAGTCTTCTAGTCTTGAGGGCCCACTGACAGCTGAGGAGGTGTCCGGGGTTATAAAAGACTTACCCTCTGGGGGCTTGATGGATTGGCGGGGAACTGGTACATGGTGAATGAAGAGAAACTGATTCCTATCCTCCTTAATCTGTATACCGTGGCCTTGGAGTCTGGGGCCCTGCCTGACTCTATGAGAGAGGCCTTAATTGTAGTCCTTCCCAAGCCTGGTAATGATCCGACTTTGCTGGACTCTTATCGTCCCATCTCCCTCCTCAATGTTGATATAAAAATTTTAGCTAAGGTTTTGGCGAACCGGCTTAAGGGGGTCATTTCTTCTGTTGTTCACCCTGATAAGACTGGGATTATGCCAGGGAGGACGACCGATGTCAATGTTAAAAGACTTCAGCTTAACATCTCCGTGGTGGAGGGGAGCAGTTCCCCTGGATACGTGGTTAGCCTTGATGTTTAGAAGGCCTTTGACTCTGTTGAATGGTGCTATATTTGGTGCCTGATGCGCTTCCTCCACTTCGGACCTGTTTTTAGGAAATGGGTTTGTCTGCTATATGACTCCCCTAGGGCCAGAGTGCACACCAATTTGGAAATTTCTGGGTCATTCCAGCTGGGCAGGGGCACTAGGCAAGGGTGTCCCTTATCTCCCTTTCTGTTTGCTTTAGCTGTAGAATCCCTGGCAGCAGCAGTTCGCTCCTCTACCTCTCTTAAAAGAATCAATAGGGTCTCCCTGACTGAGAAGATATCTCTGTATGCAGACGATGCCCTGGTTTATTTAGCTGATGTGGAGGGCTCCCTAGAGGCTTTATTTGGTCTGCTGGAGAGGTTTGGAGAGGTCTCGGGTCTAAGGGTTAATTGGGCTAAATATTCTATAATGTCTTTGTCCTTGGAGGGGGGTTTGCCTGCTGTGCTGCCTAATGGGTTGCAGGCGGTGTCCCGCTTTAGATATTTGGGAGTGGAGGTGTCCCCTAATAACTCGGAATTCATGGCCCTTAATTTAGATCCCCTTCTTTAGTACTACGCTTACCCGTTTGCAGGCATGGGACTCCTTACCCTTGTCCTTGGCAGGTAGGGTTAACATTTTCAAAATGATCTATCTCCCCAAGTTCCTATACCTTTTTGATTTGTCACCTGTTTATCCTCCCAAAGGTTTTTTTTGTTAAACTTAACCGAGCTCTGAGATACTTCTACTGGCAGAATAAGCCTCTGAGGTTGGGACAGGCTATGCTACTGGAGCCTAGGAAACGGGGGGACAGGGAATAACCGCTCCTAATATGCATAATTATTTCTTAGCCTCTCAGCTGGTGTACGCGGCCATGTGGATCGACCGGGATCTCTCCAATGCTTTTACGGCCTTGGCGGGGTCTCTCCTGGGTTCCTATGAGACACTGACATACATTATACAGGTATTTTCCCTCTTTATCTTTGCTGGCCCCTATTAAGTTGTTGGCTGCGGTCTGGTCGGTGGTTTCTGGGTGCTTCCCTCAGCTGATAGTTTCTCCGAGAGCACCCCTGTGGGGTAACCCACATTTGGAACACTTACGGGAGTTGGAGGTGGCCGGATGTTGGAGCTCCCAGGGAATCAAATTTGCCATGCACTTGTTTGGAGATGACTGTGTCTTTCCTTCATTTGCTGAAGTTAGAGAACGGTTTCATGTCCCTCCTGATGCCCACTTCTGATATCTTCAGTTGCGACATGTGGTCTCTGCGCAGTTTGGTTCACTGGAGCTTACCCCTGTGTTTACTGAATTGGAGTTGCTCCTGGGGACCGCCGACCTGGCTAGGCCACTTACTCAGAGTTATGCTTTATTACAATCAGTAGGTGCAGACCCATTTGCTGTGGCACGGCTGAAGTGGGTTGAGGATATCCCCAGTCTCTCTGAGGATATGTGGAAGGAGGTAGTTAAGACAAATTACCCTACAGTAGTTAGTGGCCGTGACATGCTCATTCAATCCAGATTTGTCCTTCGTCTGTATTATACTCCTGTTAGACTACATCAGATTGGGGTCTCAGAATCGGAGGTCTTGTTTGTTGTGTGGTCTTACAGGGTGGTTGTTCTGGGTCAGATTGCCCTTCCCCCTTGCAACTATACCTGTTCACGTCCTTGTATGTTGGATCCTTGGAACGCATATTGTGGGGAGCGGGTGGGGAGGGTTTCCGGACCTGTTTATTTGTATGTTGTTCAGTTGATTTTAAAATTTAATAAAAATATTTAAAAAAAATACAACAGACAGCCCTTGAAAAATGAATATAGAGGAGTCCTCAAATTTCATGAAATTCTTTTGCCATCTTTTGGTGGTCCAGAGGTTTTGGGTTTAGCTCTCAGCACCCTGTGAGCTCTTTCGATAGTGAAGTCTTCTTGGTGATTGTCTAATAAGGATGCCAATGAAGATCTGTTCAAGCATCAACAATAATGACTCTGGCAGAACGGACTCTTTGAGGGCCCTGACTAAAGATTACTGCAGCGCCCTAGGTTATTCTGGTCCTTCAGTCAATCCGCTAGGTAGCTTACATGAGATTGACACATTAGAAAGGCAGCTGTTTAAGCTTCTGTATGAGTAGCAAGCTCTGCCTATTTACAGGGGACAGGCAGATTCATGTTCATAAGTAAATGTATAAAGGTGACGACAATCAGGCACTGCAGCTACACTGGCAACTTCACAAAGTCCACGTGTAAAACTATCCAGGTGACATATACGGGGGTGCAAGCTATTTAACGAGAAGCCAATTGCAAATCCCTAACAAAATAACGATAAGAAAAGAAGCTGTACTCACCCGTTTGTAGAAAAATGCCAAAAGGTGCTTTATTTTCAGTGTCAAACAATACAGCTATGCTGCAAGCAGGTAGCTGAACGAGCAGGGAGCCAGAGCCGGAGCTCACAGGTTCAGGGGGCGTATCACAGATGACTAGT